>NW_006921661.1:10594456-10597388 GCF_000298275.1 Orycteropus afer afer
TGTGGTAAACTGTGGTCAATGACATGAGACAAAGTATATGTGAACTGCTGTATGGAAAGTGAATTTGCTCTGTAAATCTTCACCCAAATCACACACAAAAAAAGAACCAACAGGATAGTGAAAAATGTCCAAATCAGCATCCTGGAGACAGAGAGGTGTCCAGTGTTTAAGGATGCTTTTTCCTGGTGACTTTTCTGATTCCAAAGGGAAGGTTAAGAGGCTACTGGTACTCTGGACAGTCTGTGGGTCTAACATGCAATGGATTAAAATAGTAAAAGAGGGGGAGGGAGAGAAAGGGATTAATTAAATGTCTCAAATGAAGAACACACCTTCAACTAGCAGAAAACAAACTAAACATGAAATACAAAAATAGTGTCAGGCAAAAGTAAAGAGGAGTGGGATCAGGTATAGCAAGTGAGAAAGGTACAAAGACTAGTTATGAGAAGCCAAAGAACAAGTAATGTAAGTCCTGGGTTATTTTATATTTAGTTTATATCACTATTTTACATTTAAGTTATGTTAACAAAACTAAACTCACTTGGGCATGAATGCTCCATTGGCTAGGGATGGTTCATCATCATCCAGCCCATCAAAGAGCTGTGACTTGGCTGTGCCTGTTGTCTGTAAAGCCTTTGGCCGCACTCTAGTGGCAGGACGGGGTGTGAGTTTATAATGAGTGGGTGTAGTTAGAGCTTTCTGGGCTGCTGGATTTGTTGGCTTCAATCTCTGAAAAATAAAGAAAAGTATCAAGGAAAGTTCTAGTTTAATTCAAATGTATGGCATTGGCCTTAAAATCAAAAGACAAGCATTCAAATCTCATCCACTCACCTGCTAGATACAATGCCTCATCTCCCATAAGACAAGTATATTAACACCTATCTTTTCTATGAATGCATGAGAGTACTAAAGGAACTATCTTCATTTCTCTATAACTGATTTTTACTGATCCCCCCAGTCCCTACTTCAACTGATTTGTCTGACTTGTTTTAAAATCCAATTGAGAGATCGCATCTGAAAAGTGCTTTATAAATTACAATGTACCAACACAACAATTATTGATATATGTTGCCCATTCTCTTCATCCTACAAGAGATTAAGTCTGCATTAGCTTTGCTTTTAAAAATGGTGTCAATATTTAAACTCATTTTTAGCAAGAAACATGGTAGCAAAAGAATCCAACCTATATAAAATATTTTTACAAACCAAAAATCTTATACTTAAAAAATACCCAAAACAAACCCCTCAGCTATAAATTAATATTCAAGTTCTATGCAATCCAAAACACTTAAGGTGTGTGTGTGGGATATTTGCTTGTATTTATCTGTCATTCAATAAACGTTAATAATAACCACCATGACTCAAAACTACCACTGCTGTGGAATCGGATCCGACTCATAGTGACTCCTTGGGTTTCCGAGGCTTTATTACTATGGAAGTAGATTGCCCAATTTTCCTTCTGAGGAGTGGTTGGTGGGTTTGAACTGCTAGCCTTCTGGTTAGCAGTCAAATGCCTTAAGCACTATGCTACCAGAGCTCCCCAAACACTAAGTACTAAAAATAAAAATATTAAAGTTATTAAAGGTACTGTGCCTTTGCCTGGAACTCCATGACCAAGATCTACCAACCTCTACTCGACATGCTCACCAAAAAAAAGCTAAATGTTACCGCTTCTGAAAAGCCTTATCAGAACTTACCCAAGTGTCTATGTTCTCCCTCTATTTTTTCTTGAATTGTTTTTTAAGATAAAGTTCACAATTTTGTCTTAAAGTAGACAATTCAGTGGTCTGAACACAGCGTATTCACTATGCTGTGCAACCATCACCAAGACTATCTAATTCCATAACATTTCTATCACCCTGAAGAGAAACTCTGTACCTCTCAATTCCTTCAATTATCCATCCCATTGTAATCATAAATCTACTGGCTCTGAATTTGTCTACTCCGGATATTTCATGTAGATGGAATCATACAATATGCAGCCTTTTGTGCCTGGTTTCTTTTACTTAGCATGTTTTCAAGGTTCATCCATGTTACAGCATGTATAAGTCCTTCATTCCTCTTTATGGCTGAGTGATACTCCACTGTATGGATACAGCACATTTTGTTTATCCATTAAGTAGCTGATTAGTCTTCTTCCTATTACTGCATGTACTATATTGAGCTAGAGTTAATTTAAATATTTATAGGTCTCATCTACCCTGTGAAATTTTAGACTCTAAGAGAACAAGTCTATGTTTATTTCCATTTTTGTATTCCTGAGGCTGAATACAATTCCTACCACATATCTAGGGACATAAATTGTGTCATACAATATTCTATCCAATCACATTTTACACTTATATAGCACTTTTTCTTAATGCATTTTATTGAAATATAATTTATATACAGTGAAATACACAAAACTTAAGTGACAAAAGTCAATAGAGTTTTTTTCAAGTGTTCCCTCCCCTCCCCTCCCACCCTTGGTAACCAACAAAGAAAGTTTCCTTCCATATGTAAACCTTTCCTTGACTTTTTACAATCATGAACTAATACAATATTTGTCCTTCTACGACTGATTTATTTTACTTCGCATACTGTCCTCCAAGTTCATGAACATTAGGCGCTGTTTTACAGATTCTACATTATTTTTGAGGGTTGCAAAGTATTCCACTGTATGCATGTACCATAGTTTGGTTATCCATTCTTCCGCTTATGGGCACATAGGTTGTTTCCATCTTTTTGCTATTGTAAATAGTGTTGCAATAAATATGGGTCTTCTCTTCTTTTCTTGTCTTCTTAGTGATCTCTTGCTTTCTTCATGGATAATGTTCTTGATATCTTCCCATAATTCACCTGGCTTTCGGTCATTGGTGTTCAATGCATCAAATCTATTCTTTAGATGATCTCTAAATTCAGGAGGGATATATTCAAGATCATACTTTGGCTCTCT
>NW_006921661.1:10600943-10602155 GCF_000298275.1 Orycteropus afer afer
CTACAGTTGGGTTGGTTTCTGGGTACTATCATCATGTGTGTTAATGGTCAGCTGTTGCTTGCTGTTGTTGGTTCTCTGTCCAAAGGACTCCCTTTAGCATCTCTTGTAAGGCTGGTCTGGTTTTAACAAATTCCCTTAATTTCTGCTTATCTGGAAATGTCCTAATTTCACCAACATATTAGAGGGACAATTTTCCTGCGTATATAATTCTTGGTAGGAAATTTTTCTCTTTCAGGGTATTTTTTTGTTGTTGTTTTATCCATTGTCTTCTCACCTGCATGGTTTCTGCTGAGGAATCCGAGCTTAGTCTTATTGGTTTCCTCTTGTATGTAACTTTTCATTTTTCCCGTGCTTTCAGAATTTCTTCTTTGTCTTTGGTTTTGGTTAAGTTTGATGATGATATGTCTTGGTGATTTTCTTTTGGGGTCTATCCTGTTTGGGGTTCACTGGACCTCTTGATTGGCTATATTCTCTTCTTTCATCATACCAGGAAAATTCTCTTCCAACAAACCTTCCACAATTTTTTCTGTGGTTGTCGTCTGTATCTTCCTGTTCTGGAATTCTGATTACAGTTTATTCCTTTTGATGGTATCACACATGAACTTTAACCTTTCTACATTTTGTTTTGATCTTTTTTCTAATGGATCCCTTTCCAAAGAAGTATTGAGGTATTTGCCTTCAATCTACTAATTCTGTCTTCCATTGATTCAATTCTATTCCTTTGCCGGTTGTCTATTTCTGAAAATTTAGTATTAATCTTCTGGACTTCTGTGTGTAGATTTTGTATAATTTCTAAATTTTTATTTATTTTGTCATTTTGTTCTTGCATTGTCTTTCGAAACTGTGCTAGGGTTTTCTCTGTGTTTTCCTCAATTTTGTCAGTATTTTTCTTGATCTGTCTCTCAATTCGCTGAAGGTACCTAAATAAAATTCTTTTGAATTCCTTATCAGGGAGTTCCAATGCTGCTTCTTCCTCAGGGATGTGTTTTGGATCTATATCCTGGCCCCTTGTATCTCTTGCTTTATTCTGCTTCTTTGTGTGAACCATGATCCTCTGCAGTCTCCAAGGCATTGTGATGTTCTTATGTTTGTATTTAATTGGTGATTGTATGTTGGAGTGACTTGCCCACTGCAACGTAGTAAATTACTTAGTGTGGCTTTTCTACCCATAAGTCTTTGTAAACTCCAAGGTGGGATTTTCTATGAGCAACC
>NW_006921661.1:10602680-10632800 GCF_000298275.1 Orycteropus afer afer
GCTGGTAATCCTGTCTTTCTCTTGTAGGGTTAGAGGAGGTCAGAACATGTGGCCTCCTTGCTGCTTTTGCACCCACAATTTTCGTTCTCTTTGTATGTTATCTACGTAAGCAGAGTATTGTGTTGTGCTCCTCTATTTAACTAGTCGGCAGCACTTATGCACTTGCTACCTATCTCCTTTCCCACTGTCAGCCTCCCATATGTCCCTGCTGTCCTTGGCAAACAGAGCCTATTCTTAGGTCCCTGGAATCCAAATGAGAATGCTGTCACTTTAAAATCCAAAATGTCCCCTACTTGTCAAGATTCAAAATGGCTGTACTCTCGGTCACTTTAAATATCCAAAATGGCCACCGCTTGTAAACATTCAAAATGGCTGCGCCCTCGATCACTTTAAATATCCAAAGTGACCGCGCTGCTGGTTGTAAACAATCAAAATGGCTGCGCTCTCTGGACAGCCGAAAATCCGCAGCTCATCTCCCTCCTTGCTGTTTCCCTTCCTAGTCATAGGCCACCAGCACAGTTGTCCCGGCAGCCCTTGGCAACCAGGGCTGATCTTTAGGTTAATTCTCAGGTCCCAACACCACTGGGAAACATTTAGGCTGGTGTTCCCGTCAGAGTAACTAACAGTATGCTGCTCTGACCGTCTCCGTACTCACTGTTTCCATTCAGGTTTTTCCATTAGTTGGTGTCTAATCCACTTCTGTATACTTCCTTTTAAAGCTCAGGGCTCCAGGATTATCTTCCGTATCTGTCAATTGGTTTCTCTTTTCTTTGTTTAAAAGGGTCTGTGTAGCCTGTCTGCCTATTTGACCATCTTACCAGAAGTCCCCACATCTTACATTTATATAGCACTTTAAAAAATACTGCCAGTCATATTTTGCTTTTCATAGTATCTAGCTTACAGGGTTAACTTAAGAACTACCAGAAGGATAAATGAGATAACATAAATGAATTAATAACAACAGTTTCTGTACAGTGAACAACTTACTATCTATATGTATTAATCCTCAGCATTTACTATTTCCATTTTAAAGATGAGGAAATTTGAGATTCAGTGAGGGAAAATAATTTGCCCAAGGTCTCACAAGCTTTAAGGTAGTAAAATAAGCAAACACAAACCAAAGACAGACCTAGACAAAGACAATTTCTCTGCCACTAGAGCATAAGAGAGTAAGACACAGCTATGTAGAAATCAGGAAGAGTTTTTGATTCTGCCACTTCAGGGCATTACAATCTTAGGAAAGCCAGTCAGCTTCCCTGATCCTTAATTTCCTTGACTATAAAATGAGAATAATAGCTACCTTACTTCAGGGCTATTGTAAAATCTCAGCCCTGACTGCCATCTAGCTTTGCTTATTCTCTTATGCCATAAAGCTAGTTCTGCTTATACTCTTATACCATAAAGCCAGGAAATTATATTCTCTACATTTAGTTTCTCCTTTTCTAAGAAGAAATTTTACAAAAGCATCCTGAATTTTACCTCTTCTTTCTTCTTAGGGTCTGACATGGGATTCCGGAAAAGAGGGGAATCTCCAAAAGGTGAGTAGGTTAGACTATTGATGTGCTGTTGGAGGACAGCCTGCTGGGCAGCAGAAGCATTTGGATCTGTCAAAGCTTAACAAAAGACAAAGAAAAAAAAGTGTTAGCCCAAGGATCCACTCCATTTTTACCAAGAGAACTCAGCACTTTTTTTGGGGGATGTGGTCTCCAAAATGTTCAGACTCACTCAACAGTATTAGTGGAGAGGAAAAAAAAAAAGTGAAAGAAATCAAGAATCCAATAAACTAATGGCCCAAAGATATAGAAAGGTGTTTTATAAGAGATGACACACATAGAAATTCATGTAGAAAATGTTCATCACCAGTAATAAAGAAATAAAATTAAAATATCCTTGAAGAATATTTCATTCCTACCTCACTACTCATGACTCGCACAGCTGTAACAAGTGTTACGGCCTCTGACTTACAGAAACATTATAAATTGGCTTAATCTGTCTGAAGAAAACATTATGACAGTACATACGGCAAGTACTGGTTTTATAGTTTTTAACCTTGTCATTTCAATCATAGGAATTTAAACCAAGGATTTAATTATATTAGAAACAAAATAAAGAAATATTCATAGATGTTCAATGAACATTATCTGTAACAGTCAAGACTTGGAAATAATCTATGTGATCAACGTAACAGTTGTAAAAATTAAGACACATAAGCATGTAGTATAATAAGTATATAGGATTATATACTTAGTAAAAACAACGTGTTTCATTATGGAAATATGAAGGCATCTTTAATAAGTAAAAACTCATAAATAAAAATTATATACTAAAGATATAAAGGAAGAAAGCATAATAAAAAAAAAAAACAGTTCAGATATACTTATGCATTTATTATGTACATGTAATATGCATATTATATTTAAGTAAGAACTGAAAGGGAAAAAAATATCACCCAATCAGACTAATTTTCTTTCAAAGTATGAGAACAAGCAAGCATCTGTCTTCAGTCACAGAGAATAACAGACACAAGTCAAGGAACAATGAAAACTATATTCATAATATACAATTAAATAATCAACTGAAAACAAAAAACTATCTCCATTATACTTTGACTAAGAGACCTTTGAAAGATAAAATCAATCTTTGAAAAAATGACTAGACAAAGAACACTTTTCAAAAGAATTAACCAATTTAATTCTTAAATTATGATAAAGAGCTATATATACATATACACATACACTTATTCACATACATATACACACAGGCAGTCCCTGGGTTACAGGATAACCAGTAGTTACGACCAACTCCTGTAAAGCTTATCATACTAAAAATTCGAAGTACATATGATGGCTCATAACAAATGGGCACTACTTTGCAACATGCATAAAAATATTATTACGATGACTATATTATGATGTTAAAGATGATTTAGTGTATCTGGAAACATTTAATGTTTTTTATGCATAGAAAGGTACACTATATACTAAAACAAATATATGTATGTATGTGTGTGTATATATATATATATGGGTCACCCATAGTGGACAGATTTCAACAGAGCTTCCAGACCAAGATGGACTGGGAAGAAGAATGGTGATCTACTTTGGAAAACACTGGCCACTGAAAACCTCATGAATAGCAGTGAAACACTATCTGATATAGTGCCAGAAAATGAGCCCCTTAGGTTGGAAGGCATGTAAAAAATACTGACATGTCAAATATATTGATATCACAGATATTTGGCATTTCGGTCTACTTTACATGTACAATTCAGTGACATTAATAACATTCATCCCATTGAACACACATCACCACTGTTTCAAATTTTTTCATTACCTTTAACAGCTCAGTCACTGCCCCCTCCACAAGATAACACTCCCCTTTTCACCCACCCCAGGATTAAGACATTTGAGAT
Organism: Orycteropus afer afer; assembly: GCF_000298275.1. Taxonomy (NCBI): domain Eukaryota; kingdom Metazoa; phylum Chordata; class Mammalia; order Tubulidentata; family Orycteropodidae; genus Orycteropus; species Orycteropus afer. The sequence goes on from NW_006921661.1 coordinate 10,606,093, forward strand.
AAAATTTTTTTATTTTCTTTATAGACATTTATAAGGAGTCTTAAAAGCTTGCGAGCAACCATCTAACATACAACTATTGGTATGTACTTGGTTGGAGTGAAAGAGGAAACTAAAGACTAAAAGAAACTAGTTTATAGGACTAATGGTCTATATAAACCACACCCTGATCTATACTACCTTGAGACCAGAACTAGACAGTGTCAGGCAAATACTACCAACCGTTCCCAGCAAGGACAAAATAGAGGTCCCTCCCAAAAAAGGAGGACAAAAATCAAGTTCCGAAAAAAGGCCATATTTATTGGACAGAAGAGACCAGAGGAACCCCCAAGACTACTTCCTGCCATGGCATACCCTTTAAATTCCTCACCTGTCAGTGTGCTGAACTGTGGTGGCTTGTGTGTTGCTGTAAGGCCAGAAGCTATACAACTGGTATTTCTAATACCAGCAGGGTCACCCATAGTGGACAGATTTCAACAGAGCTTCCAGACCAAGATGGACTGGGAAGAAGAATGGTGATCTACTTTGGAAAACACTGGCCACTGAAAACCTCATGAATAGCAGTGAAACACTATCTGATATAGTGCCAGAAAATGAGCCCCTTAGGTTGGAAGGCACTCAAAATACAACTGGGGAAGAGCTGCCTCCACAAAGTAGAGTTGACCTTAATGACGTGAATGGAGTAAAGCTTTTGGGGTCTTCATTTGTTGATGTGGCATGACTAAAAACAGGAAGAAACAGCTGTAAACATCCAATAATAGGAACATGCAATGTACAAAGTATGAATCTAGGAAAACTGGAAGCTGTCAAAAATGAAATGGAATGCATGAAGATCGATACCCTAGGCACTGATAAACTAAAATGGACAGGTATTGGCCATTTTGAATCAGAATCTTATGGTCGACTATGCTAGTAATGACAAATTGAAGAGGAACAGAGTCATATTCATTTTCAAAAAGAACATTTCAAGATCCATTCTGAGGTACAATGCTGTCAGTGATACGATAATATCCATACAACTAATAAGGAAGATGTTAATATTACTATTATTCAGATTTATGTATCAATTAAAGTCAAAGATGAAGAAATTGAAGATTTTTAACAACTTCTGCAGTCTGAAATTGATCAAACATGCAATCAAGATGCATTGCTAATTACTGGTGACTGGAATGCAAAAGCTGTAAACAAAGAAGCAACACTGGTAGATACAAATTGTGCCTATACATATGGACCTTGCCAGATGGAATCAACAGGAATCAAACTGGCTACATCTGTGGAATGAGATGATGGAGAAGCTCAATACCAGTCAGAATAAGGTCAGGAGCTGACTCTGGAACAGACCATCAACTGCTCATAAGCAAGTTCAAGTTAAAGCTGAAGAAACTTAAAACAAGTACACAAGAGCCAACACACTACTTGGATTGTATTCCACCTGAATTTAGAGACCATCTGAAAAAGAGATCTGACACACTAAACACCAACAACTGAAGACCAGATGAGTTGTGGGATGACATCAAGAACATCATACACAAGGTAATCAAAAGGTCATTAAAAAGACAGGAAAGGAAGAAAAGACCAAAATGGATGTCAAGAGACACTCTGAAACTTGCTCTTGAATGCACAGTAGCTAAAGCAAATGGAAGAGAAAATGAAATAAAAGAGATGAACAGAAGATTTCAAAGAGCAGCTCAAGAAGACTAAAGTATTATAATGAAATGTGCAAAGACCTGGAGTTAGAAAACCAAAATGGAAAAACAAACTTGGCATTTCTCAACCTGAAAGAACTGAAGATAATATTCAAGCCTTGAGTTGCAATGCTGAAAGAATCTATGGACAAAATATTGAATGATGCAGGAAGCATCAAAAAAAGATGGAAGAAATACACTGTATCAAAAAGAACTGGTTGATGTTCAACCATTTCAGGAAGTAGCATATGATCAAGAGACAACGGTATTCAAGGAAGAAGTCCAAGCTGCACTGAAGGAACTGACGAATAATAAGATTCCAGGAATTGATGGAATATCCACCGAGATGTTTCAACAAACGGATGCTGCACTGGAGGAGCTTACTCATTTACACCAAGAAATCTGGAAGACAGCTACCTGGCCAAGTGACTGGAAGACATCGATATCTGTGCCCAATCCAAAGAAAGGTGATCCAACAGAATGGAAATTATTAAACAATATCATTACCACATACAAGTAAAATTGATGATAATTCAAAAACAGCTACAGCAATACATGGACAGGAAACTTCCAGAAATTCAAGCTGGATTCAGAAGAGGACCTGTAAAAAGGGATATAAAAGGGGTATCATAGCTGATGTCAGATGGGCCTTGGTTGAAAGCAAAGAATACCAGAAAGATGTTTACTTGTGTTTTATTGCCTATCCAAAGGCAGCTGACTGCATGGATCATAACAAATTATGCATAACATCGTGAAGAATGGGAATTCCAGATCACTTAACTGTACTCACAAGGAACTTATACAACCAGAACAAGGGGACACTGCATGGTTTAAAATCAGGAAGGGTGTGTATCAGGGTTGTATCCTTTCACTGTATTTATTCAATTTGTATGCTGAGTAAATAATCTGAGAAGCTGGACCATATGAAGAACACAGCATCAGGACAGGAGGAGGACTCATTAACAACCTGTGATGTGCAGATGACACAACCCTGCTTGCTGAAAGTGAAGATGACTTGAAGCACTTACTGATGAAGATCAGAGACTACAGCCTTTGGCATAGATTACACCTCAATATAAAGAAAACCAAAATCCTCACAAGTGGACCAATAAACAGCATCATGATAAGTGGAGAAAAGACTGAAATTGTCAGGGATATCATTTTGGATCCACAATCAATAGCCATGGAAGCAGGAGTCAAAAAATCAAACAGATTTGCCCAAATAGACTGGGCAAATCTACTGCAAAAGACTGCTTTAAAGTGTTAAGAAGCAAAGATGTCATGATGAAAATAAGGTACACCCTAACCCAAACCATGGTATTTTCAATAGCCTCACATGCATATGAAAGCTGGATGAGTAAGAACAGCTGAGGCCTTTGACATATGAGTTGAACATTTACCTGAGGTAGATACACTCCTTGAAGAGAACAATCATGGGAGATAGAAGGGCTGTTCATGCACAGGGAGACAGCTCAGGGGGCAGGGATGCATGGAGGGATGGACATAGGGAAGTGGTAACTATCTGGAGGAAGTGGGTGGGGAGCTGTTGCATTGGGGTAAATTGTAGTCAAGGTCATGAGACAAAGTATATGTGAACTGCTGTATGGAAAGTCAATTTGCTCTGTAAATTTTCACCCAAATCACAATTTAAAAAAAAAGAAAAAAAGAACAGTTGATGCCTTTGAAATTGGCAAAGAATACGGAAAATACCATGGACTGCTAGAAGACCAAACAAACCTATCTTGGAAGAAATGCAGCCAGAATGCTCCCTGGAAGTGAGAATGGCCAGACTTTGTCACACATACTTTGGTCATGCTGTCAGAAGGGACCATTCCCTGGAGAAAGATATCATGCTTGGTAAAGTAGAGGGGTCAGAAAAAAAGGGGAAGACTCAAGTGAAAGCCATGACAAGAACAGACATATGCACACCCAGTTCACTGCAGCACTATTTACAAAAGCCAAAAGATGGAAAAAACCTAGGGGTCCATCAACTGAGGAATGGATAACCAAACTATGGTATATACACACAATGGAATACTGTGCAACCCTAAAGAATAACCTAGAATCTTCAAAACATCGCATAATGTGGATGAACTCGGAGGACATTACGCTGAATGAAATAAGTCAATCACAGAAGGACAAATATTGTATTAGCCTGTTATTGTAAAAGCCAAGGTAAAGTTTATCTATGGAAGGAAATTTTCTTTGTTGGTTACCAGGGGTGGGAAGGGAAGGGAGGGAACACTGTTAGATAGGTAGAGGTAAGTACTGATTTGGGTGAAGAGAAGGGTAATGTACCAAATATGAGTGATCAACATGGTGCCAATGAGGAAGAGGAAGACACAGAGATGTACATAGGAGGTGTACAGACAACAAAGGTGAACCTCTTTGCACATACAGTACTGTGTTGTCAGTGAAGGCAAACATAGGTATATAGGTGGATAGATGGGTGGACAGGCTTAACTATTAGGTATGTCTATGAAGCGGGGAGTGTACCCAAGATCATGTACAGGGTTAGCAGACAATGGTCCTATAAGTGTATTTGTATGATCTGAATTCCCAGGTGTATAGTAGAGCTGAAAAGGGACAAGACTGTAGTCACTTCTTGGTCACAGCCAGCTACCCAGAAAACCAAGTAGTTGAACCTGTGGGCTCAGGACCATAGTCACAAGGGACATCAAGCTCAATCGGCATAACATACTACACAAAATACTGTTCCACCTCCTACTTTGGCGAGTAGCGACTGGGATCTTAAAAGCTGGCAAGCAGCCATCTAGATGCAACAATGGGTCTCTCCCCGTCCAGAGCAAAGTAGAATGAAGAAAACCAAAAATTCATGGATACAATAGTCCTAACAACTGATACACCATGTGATCCTCAGCCTATACAACTATGAGACTAGAAGACCTAGATGGTATTTGGCTACCACTGTCCACCACTCAGAGGGGGATCTATGTAGAAGACCCTGCATAGAGAGGGAGAACAATGTGGAACAAAATTCAACATCATTTGGGGAAAAAAAGGGGGGGAGGGGAGAACCAGGTTTGCTGGTCTGATAGAGCCTGGTGGAACTACTGAGACTATGGCCCCTAGCTGCCCTTCAGGTCTGGAATTGAATCCCACTCCTATGGCTTCCAGCCAAACAAAACACAGGCATATGAGCTGAACATTTAAAATACGTAAATACACTCCTTGGAGAGAACAATCATGGGAGAAAGAAGGGCTGTTAATGTACAGGGAGACAGTTCAGGGGGAAGGAGTACATGGAGGGATGGACACAGGGAAGAGGTAACTATTGGGAGGAAATGGGAGGGAAGCTGTTGCACTGGGGTAAATTATAGTCAATGTCATGAGACAAAGTGTATGTGAACTGCTGTATGGAAAGTGAATTTGCTGTGTAAATTTTCACTCAAATCACACACAAAAAAAAAAGCAGGGGGAAGAATCTCAACAAGATAGACTGAAAAGTAGAGGGTCAGCAAAAAATGGGAAGACTCTCAACAAGATTGACACAGTGGCTGCAATGATAGGTTCAAGCATAGCAAAGACTGTGTGGATGGAGCAGGCAGTGTTTCATTCTGTTGTACGGAAGGTCACTGTGCACTGGATCAGACTCGATAGCACCAACAACATGTATATAGATACAAGCTTCTTCAGAGAACTCAGCCTAAGACAGAAAGCCTCAAAAACTGAAGTTTTTAAGGTAAGTAAGGGATTCTCACAATAAGTAAATAAGTAAAAGGTGGACTCATATGAGCTCTAAAATACCTTTCAACTAAAATTCTGTGATGCAAACATGTACATTCTAAAAATCAATACAATTAGTGGACAGTTAATATAGACAATTGAACTGTTAAATTTTGTATTATAAATTTTTAGTTCCTTTTGAAAAATAGGTAGATTATTAAAAATCAGTTAAAAAGCTATCAAATAAAAATGGCAGGTTAAGGTGTTTATGCTCCCTTCTTTTTCTGAAAAATAATACTGTGATTTGGGTGAATGTTTACAAAGCAAATTAGTTCTCCATTCAACAACTTATATACATTTTATCTTGAAACAGTAGTTGCAATATGCTAATTCCTTCTGCTGAAAACAACCAAAAATGAGAGGAAAAAAAAAAATGAAAACGTCACCTTTAATGACGAACTGACAACTGACTATCAAATTCATACAGAGATCAATTAGAACTCTAATTGATCTCTGCTTCCTCCAAAGACCCCATGAAATCTATGGCAACATAAAACGAAATGTATTTATATAAACCTACAATGACAAGGAGTAAAAGGGGGCAAATGAATAGTTAAGAAAATATAACACATTTCTATGAGAAAGAAAAGGACAGAGGACTGATAACTAATAAAGCAGGATAAAGCAAACTATAGCTTAGATTACACTCAAAGGTGGTTATAGCCAAAAATGGAGACTAGGTGCCCAGGAGAATGACAAAAAGGTTAGGGGTTCAAGAATACCAAAACAGATAAAGTGGGACTGAAAATAGAAGGAAAAATTAATAAGACGGTATACAAAAAAACTGTAACCTATTTTCCTCCTAATCCCTGAATACTAAACAAGTAAGCCAAAATATCAGAGAGTGCATCTAATGAACCAAGTAAACCAGATGGAAAGAACAACAGCAACTTTGTGAGCAGTGGTATTGTCCCAGAGCTAAGGATTTCGCATTATAATATTTAGAGTACTTTAAGACAATAGCTGGTTCTTAGCCTGCTTACCCTAAAGCAGTATCCACTGGTAAATCCACACATATAGAGCTGACAATTTTTTATTATTTTATTCTCAAATATGAATGGAAAGGATTATCAAACACTAAAGAGGAGGATCAAAGCAAAATAACTCTGGAGATTTAATAAAAAGAACTTCCCCTGAAAGTTTTTTTTTTTAAATGCCAATTAACAAAATCAGAGTTTAAAAAAACCTGAATCTAAGAACTACATGCTTGAAAAAAAAAAGAACATCCAGAACAAGAAAGAATTCTTAGAAAATAAAGGTTTAAAAAGATTTGGAAGACAATAAAAACCTCTAAGAATGTAGAACTAAAAGAAAATAAAGGAAAAAAAAGAGAGACAGACAGGAGGGGTCCACAAACTTTCCTATGAAGGGTCAGATAACAAATATTTTAACTTTGCAGGCCAAATGGTCTGTTTCAACTACTCAACTCTGCCATTACAATGTGACAGCAGCCACAGAAAACACATAAACAAGGAAACAATGGTTGTATTCCAACAAAACTTTGTTTACATAAAAGAGGTAGAGGAAGAGATTTGGCATACAGTTAAACACAGTGAGGCAGTGTCAACTACTGACATTTTGAGTCAAATAATTCTTTGTGAGAGGCTGTGCTGTGCATTGTAGAATGATTCACAGCATTCCTGATCTTTACTTACTAAATACCAGTAGCACAGCTTCCCCAGTTTGATAACCAAAAATGTCTCCAGATTTTGCCAAATGTCCCTAGGGTGGAGGGGGTCTGGAGGGTGGGGAAGCAGATGCAAAGTTATCCCGTATCGATATAAGAACTACTGGCTTAATAGGCTTTCCAGAAAAAGAACAGAATACAAAGGGAAGGAATTACATGAAAATGTAATATAGGATAGCTATGAGTCAGAATGGACTTGATGTCAACGGATTTGATTTGGTTTTTTGGATATAACTACATACATTAAATTTGCAAAGGTTTATCAAAATGTGGAACATGTATCATGGTAGTACAGAAGATAAATTTAAATTTAGTAGTATCTGTCTTCCTATCTATCCATTCATTCTTATCCACCTACCTACCCACCTACCTATCCATCCAACCACCCACTGGTCTATCTCACAGTTACTCTATTTACACCAAGTGATATTAAATTCTTATTCTGGTAGAACAACGTTTTATCTATCTATATATCTGTATCTATAAGTAAATAAATAAAACATTAATTTTCTTAAGTTACCTGTGAATAATAAAGGTGGTAGGCAAATATGGCAAAAACTAGGAAGGGGTATTTGAATGAATGGAATTTGAAAAACACTTCAATAGGTAAAACTACAATTAGTAAATATAGTTATATTGGGAGAAGTAAATAAAGAAGATAGAGTTTGATAAGTGAGCTAAATTCTCACCTACCATAACAAGTTCAATTTACTGTATACTTAATAAAGCAAAGCACAGAAATACAAGCACATCATTTAGAGACAGGGACTTAATTATACCCCAGATGAATTAAAAGAAGTAACATAAGTAGTTTATTTGGAGAAGTGGGCCTGAGAGTGGGGAGAAGGGAGCCTGTTGTAAGTACTTCTGTATTATACAATTGTTCATGACTAGCATGTATGTATTACTTTGATGGGGAGAACAGATGTAGAATAGAAAAAGGCCAACAAGGCAACTATTAGCAAGAAATAATCTGAGTATAGCCTTCTAAAGTGACTGACACTTACCTACTGGGACCTGAGGGGCTCCAAAGCCCAAAGTGGCTGTCGTGGTATTAAATCCAGGGCCCCCAAAGGCTCCTGTACCCAGAGGCCCTCCGATCTTAGGTTGGTTGTTCCCAAACAAAGATGCCTGTCCAGCACCAAGAGCTATGGAGACAAGAGGAAAGAAAAAAGTGCCACAAAAGATCCTTTGAATGTTGTGCCATAGGTCAGTTACTTAAAAATATAACACATTTGGCTACTTCAAAATGACTACTCATTTCAACAAAATAAGAGCAAACATAGCAAATGCTACCTATGTCCTAAGGACCCGTGCTATGTACATTACATACATCATAGGCAAAACTCTTAACCTCTCTGTGCTTCAGTTTCCTCAACTACAACACCAGATAACAATATACAGCCTAGAGGTTTAGTCTAAGATTAAAATGAGTTAATACATGTAAACCATTTAGAAAAGACCTGATATATTCTAAACATTAAATATTAGCTATTATCATCTCATTTAATCTTCACAAGTTCCCGAAATAGTAATTATTATACCCATTTCACACATGAGAAAACTGCAGGTTTAGTCTAATCGGCCCACTATTAGATATAATAAATGGTGGAACTGGGGTTCTAACTAGGTACATCTAACAATTCAACCAGCGCTCTTAAACTCTTACTATAGTACAAAATATTGCCAAAAAATAGTCAATTAAATTTCAGTACCTACCAATCAAAATGCTCACGTGACCCAACTGGTATTTTACCTTTTAACTGACATACAGGCTAAGCTATACAAAGTCAAATCCAATATATCTTTGAGTAGAAAAAATTAAGACTTTCAAGGCTAACTATACCATGATACGTACTTTAACTACTATACAATGGCAAATGTGTCTTACAAAAAACTAATGTCCTGTGATAAGGTTACTAAAATAGACTCACATTTCAATGTGAACCAGATCTAATGGAGTAAGAATTTGTCAACAAGGGAAACCTACTGCAGAATCCTGTTAATGTTTTATACCTAATGAATCTTGCATATAGGTCTTATTTATATGTTATCAGCAATGATTTTAAAGGGTAAAATGGGAAAAAAAATTAGTGAATATAAGTTACTGGCAATGTGGAGGACCTGAAGTTCCTTTTTACAGATCAACTGCAAGGGTCTCTTGGCAGAGACATGACATACCAGGAAAATCAAATATACAATCCTTAGAGGTAAAAAATAGTATGTGGCATTTGTTCTGAGATCACAACTAAAAGAAAGGACAGGAAGTTTATAGAGAATCCATAGAACATAAATTAGTGAAGGAGAATACTGAATGGACAAAACATTCTGTAACTATCCAATCTCACTAATAACAAGAAAACAGAAATGTACCCATTCAAAACAGAGAATGGGATTACTTTACCTCGGAAAGGCCAGCTTTGGGGCGAGGTTTAGTAAGACTTCTTCTAAAAGTTTCAAACCATGGAAAACAGTATAAGCTCTATGAAATACTAAAACCACATTCCTCACTCAAACGAGTGAGTGTTTTATAGCACTTTTGAGGAGGATGTGGAGGAAGATGATGATGATTGGTAGTCAAATATCTCCTTACTCTTGATCAAAAAGTTACATGAAACCCGAATGCATAAAATAGATAAAATTTCTGTTCTGGATGGATGTGTAATTCCTGCCCTTGTCTTTGTAGCAGTCCTGGATACAACCCTATGAACCAGTCTAATTATCACTACATTCCAATAATCCACAAAAGAGTAAATGAGGCATAGGTGGGAGATTCAGTTAATCTTGAAAGAGAATGTCTTAAAATATCCTGATTGCATACTCTTCCAATAACTGTTCATAATGGAAGAATCATGTATTTTACCCAGGTCTGTCTTGTTTAATGCACAAATTGCTTTTTATCCTTAATGAAAAGACTTACTAATAATCCAAAACTTATAGGACATTCTGAGTGTGATGTTATATGTGATACTGGTAATGATTTGGCAATCAGTTAAAATATAAAAATATGCTATATTTATGATTAATTGTGGCAGGCATAAAGAAGGTGTGGGGCTCCCCACCTATCTTCTATCACACAAGATAGAAACAGCAGCTCTAGAAAAATCAAATGGCTCAAGGAAAGACTGAAAATGATTATATTCTCCTTGGGACCTTTTAACAAATGTTAGAATTTAATTTTGTCTACGGTATCTATTAGCTTTGGGTAGAAGACTTTCCTTTGTAGATCTTAATGGAGCAATCAATCTCACTAAATGTATCATTAAAATTATTACTTTATGGAAAACGTGAAGAATTAAAACTTCTTAATAGTATTACCAAGTAACTACATAAAAAATGGTATGCCATGCAGGTATATGCCATCACTGTGGAATAAGAAATGCTATGACCATCATTTAATGATTATTCCTTAACCTAAGCATATGGGGGGAGAAAAATCACACATTAAAGGACAGTATAAAACATTTTATACTAAGACTGGTCAAGTAAACCTTAAGAATACAAAGACTGCCTTTACTAGATACCTTTTAACAGACAATAATATTTAATGCATTTAATATTTATATTGTCAACTACTCATGAAAATCCCAAAGGCCTATGTTACAGGAAAATTTATTTTTATTGAGGCATGAGTTTGAATATCCATCACTGAAAATAAGAGGCTGCACAGGACCAGTCACTCAGCCAATGCCCAAAAATACAGGCCAAAGACACATTACTCTATTTGTGATCCCATGAAATTCAGAGTTCCTGAAGATGAGTGTTTGTATAGAAAGATCTCAGAACACATTTCTCTAAAAATCGAAAGTCAGCTTTTACAGAAGTGTTCATCAAGAAATTCCAAGAGTGTGTTTGGTGATTTTCATCATTATTACTTCCCTACGTTAATTACAGCTGCTAAGGGTGGGGTGTAAACTTTACTGGCTATATTTGTCTTTTAGTTTAGTATATGGACAATAAATTAATAAGGAATATATAGTAATAACAAAAAATGTAATGTGATACATATAAGGGAAAACTGTTTAAGAAAAATTGAATATATTCAAATAAATAAAAAGGTTGGACTATCAAATTTTCACAAAGCAGAAGCAACAGAAAAAAAAAATACATTAAAAAAATAATAATCTTGGGCTACAAGAGAAAGCATTCCTAATCAAGACCCGCAAGCCTCAAAGCCAGAGAGGAAAGGACAACTGTCAATACATAAAAATAACAACTTGTACATAAAGATCCTTGGTGGAAATATATGTGACAGAGAGTAGCATCTTATTCAGGTCTTAAGTTCACAGTGTGCAAACTCCAGAGTCACAACAAACCTTGAGAAATCCCTTCATCTCCCCATACCAAAGCTAGTTTTTCCTCCAGGTGTAGAAGAGAATACCGTTTCTCTGGCAGAAAATCAAATGATATGTTCTGTTTAAGTCCAGGGATCACAACGTACAAACAAAAAGAGCTTTTCAGCTTTAGGTTTTTGCAAAATATATACAGGTAAAATGTGGAAAAGTTAAAACACTGAAGTAAGATTCTATCATATAGCTAAAAAGAATTATTATCCATGATAAAGCACTAACAAGCAAATTAAGAAACAATGATCAAACATTATGAATAGTTAATTGAAAGATGCAAATGGACATAAAAATCCATAAAGATATTCACCTTTACCAGTAATTGTTGTTGCTGTTGTTGTTATTTGCCGTCGAGTCGGCCCCGACTCATAACGACCCCTCCTTGGGTTTCCGAGGCAGTATCACTACGGAAGTAGGATTGCCCAACTTTCCTTCCGATGAGTGGCTGGTGGGTTTGAACCGCCAGCCTTCTGGTTAGCAGTCAAGTGCTTTAGGCACTAAGCTACCAGAGCTCCTTACCAGTAATTAGTGAAATGCAAACTGAAGATGCCAATTTCCACTATCATCTATGCCAAAATGAAAAAGCCCACCAATATCGAAAGGATACAAGGAAAATGGCCACTCTTATACAATGTGAGCAAGAATGCAAATTGGCATAGTCTTTTTGCAAAGGTGAATTAGCAGAAGCTACCAAAATTCAAAATATGTGTCTATTCTGACATAATTCCAATTCTAAGTACCAACACTACAGTAATACTAACAAACAAAATTATGTAACAAGGATCTTCATTAGAGCATTGCTAATAATATCACCTAAATCAAATGTGCAAGAACAGGGGAAAAGTTAAGTAAATAATAGTGCGTGTATAGATATTTATATGTGTGTGTATACCCATACACACACATATATATATACATTATAGAATACTACTTTTGTTTTAATGAAATAGAGCTATAGGTACTGACCAAAAAGGAAAAAATAAAAAATGCCTATATGATATGAAATGAAAAAACAAGTCACAGAATACTATTTAAGACAGTTGCTTTCAAACATTTTTGACTAGAGCATATGAAATATATTGAGATCTAAAACACACATACATATATATAACAGGAATACAAGTTTCATAAAGCAATACTTAACCTTAATATGTACAAGGATTTTTTAAATTCTTATTCATAATTTTAAAATCCTGGCTATAATCTACTATATTAATACTGCAACCAACTAATGCATCTCAGCCTTTGGTTTAAAAAATACTCACGTAGAGTATGGTTTCCATTTAAAAACAGCAAAGAACCTATATATAAAATACACGTATGTACAAATATACATGTATATGTGTCTATATAAATGCATGTTTGAAAAATAAGTAGAATTATGGGGAATTGCAGTCAATGTCATGAGACAAAATGTATATGAATTTCTGTAGGGAAATGAATTTGCTCTGTAAACTTTCGCCCAAATCACAATAAAAATTTTAAAAAATAGAAGAAAAATAAATAGAAAGGGGTCTGACAAGATACATCCCAAACTTTTAACAGCTGTTATTTCACAGCTGAAAGACTTTGATTTTTCATGATATTTCTGTACTGCTGGAAGTATTTTGTAAGCACTTTTACCTTTCTTTTAAAAGGAAAAAAACAAATGAAAAGAAATATTTCAGAGTACAAAATGAGGCTCTATTAAGGAGATGACAGATGAATGATCAAATCCTAGAAACAAAGACAACAGATAATTGGACAATGGAAGCAGAAACCATGGAAATAAATGGTCATAAAAAATGGGAAGGCAGGCAAAACTGTATGCTTAACAACCTAGTTGAACTGTACATGCTAAAGCACTTATCCATTTTACGACCCACACTACCCTCCAACTGTTTAAAAGCAGTGTCTTCAAAGGCGTGAAAAATAATTACTGGACAGCAGTAGGAAGAGAGACTAAGGGGTAACATTTCAGGGTGGTGTCACAGTGGAAAGAACTGAAGGGTATGTGTACAGAACCTGAAAAATATCAGATGTGGTAAATACTTCAACATGTGCACTTTCTGCTCTGCCATACCATTAGGGTAATAAAACTTACTTAATAAACAGTTCAAAATCTCAAATCCTTGTCACCAAAACAACAAAGTTAAGAAAGTCATATTGACAATTTGCACAATAAAAACTGAAAATTCCATATATATCAGCACTGAGAAAGGACAAAGGAACATGTAGCCTGTAAGATAAATGTACCAATGTTTCAAGACCTGGTAAAGTATAAATGCTGGTAAAGTTTTATGAATCCATCTGTGAAAATGGAAATCTGGGTCTCTTTATTTCCAGGCATATGACCAAATAGAGCCTTTATGTTCCAGAGATTAGAAAGCCAAGATGTATCACTTCCTAACTCTTGTCATAGCAGTTCCTTACCTGTCCCGAATCCTGCTCCAAGTCCAGTTCCCAAATTCCCAGTTGCTGGTTTATTTCCAAAAATGCTATTTCCACTGGTATTTGTGCCGAAACCTAAGAGGACAGAAGAATGAGTGGGCTATACTTTCAACACAATCCCTAAATTCCTCTACAATGGAGTTTAAAACAAAGCAGCCTGACCCTAAGCTTTGTATCTTTTCACTTACTAATATTTGTTGTTGTTAGGTGCCATCGAGTCAACTCCGACTCATAGCAACCCTACATAAAACAGAATGAAATTAATATTTAGGATTCCTAAATGGTAGGCTAATTTAACTTTTTTTCTTTTTTTAATATAACTCTTGATTCCTGCAAACTGATCCCTGAAGTCCTCACATTTGCTTAATTATTCTCAGCTTTAAAATATCATTTTAATGTAAAATGATATCCAATATTAAAGCAAAATGATTGTGTTTGAATTTGGGGAACATCACTTTTGTATGGCCCAAAGCTTCCAATCCATGTTTCATGTTTAATCATCAAAAACAAAACCAAAAAACCTCATCTGTTCAAATGACAAATTAAGATAGTCAAATAATAAAGACACTTTGTTGAACCTAACTGTAAGTTCTTGCTGAGAGAAAACTATGTATAAAAATCTCTATAGCAGCTATTATTTTGGCCAGCTGAACTTGGCATGGATAGTAATGTGGGATTGATCATTTGAGGAGATTTAATGCTGGCATGCTAAATCAGCTCTCAAATAATTAGCTAGTATTAAAAAGAAAAGACAGTATGAATAACTTGCTCCGAGTTGAACTATTTCTTCCATCAGAGACAATGGAGAGTTGAGAAAACTATCCTCCTTCACCATGAAGCATGATTTAGAGACATATGTGACTCACCTTTAAAAACCAGAGGTCTCCCCCCCAAAGATACCTAGATTGTACTATTGCTATTATTCTCATTTGTTCAGCTATACCTACAAACTGCACTCCTTCTGAAGCTAAATATCAACATAATAGCTAATGAACATACCATTATCCTCCCAGGATAAGGGAGATAGGGGAGAAAAAAAAAGTCAATTACTGGCCAGAAAAAAACATGTTTGGCAAGCCCTTGACGTCACTTTTTAGTATCATGGAGGGAAACGAAGTCCAAAAGATAGCAAAGAGAATATTTTAGAATATACCACAGCATCACCAACTAAGATTATCATACTTTGTCATGCCTAGTATTTGATAAGGAGCTCTGGTAGTGCAGTGGCTAAGGCATTCAGCTGTTAATAAAATGGTTGGTGGTTCAAAGCCATTAGCTGTTCTGCAGGACAAAGATGAAGCATTCTGCTTCTGTAAAGATCTACAGTCTTGGAAACACAATGGGGCAATTCTACTCTGTTTTGTAACATTGCTATGAGTCGGAATTGACCTGATAACAGTGGTTGGAATATTTGGATTATCTCAAGAAAAAAAGTTGAAGTAAAAGAATATAACAGTTTCAAAAGAAATGTATTTCTAATGTCATTTTAAAAGCCAGGCAAGAAATCTGATATAATCACAATATATTTGAATCATGCATTCATTAAATCTTTTCTTGAATTGTGCTAAATAGAGATACCACAAAAATGGAGGGCTGCCTATACAAGCACAATCAACTTTTTTATTTAAAAACAAACAAACATGGAAACACTGCATTTCTTTTGAGTTAAAATTTAACCAGAAAGGATGTTTCAGTCTCATAAACAGAAGAAAAGGAGATACTGGTGAACTACCTCAAACCCACACAAGGGAATTAAGTCCCAATTTACACTGTTTATACCACACATTCCCTCTGATTATCACTTACAAAAGTTTACCAACCCTGTTATTTCAAAAACAATTTTACAAATTAAAATTAAAGACAATTCAAATTCAGCACGCAAGCTAGATCAAGATTAGGGCTTTCAATTTCAAATCACTGAACTTAGGTGTAAATAAATTCATACAACAAAAAAAATCCTCAAGCAAATCAGAAATCTATAACCATGGTATAATATCAAATATATTTTAAAAGTACAGCCTATTTTTATCAAGTATACCCTATATAAGCACCCTGGTCAGATAAAAGTAACAATTCTGAAAATGAAGTATACAACAAGAAGAGCTTTTTGTTAAGCCTATATATTCCCAAAGGGGCAAAAACTGTTTTTATGGGAGGGCTGAAAAATCATAGACATTATAACGGTTTGTGTTGTCCAAAGGAGCTCTGGAGGTGCAGTGGTTAAAACATTTACCTGCTAACCAAAAAGTCAGCAGTTTGAACCTACCAGAAGCTCATCGACAGGAGAAAGATGAGGCAGTCTGCTTCTATAAAGATTTACAGCTCTGGAAACCTTATGGGGCAGTTCTACTCTCTATAGGGTTGCTACGAAGCAGAACTGACTTGATGCAGTGGGTCTGGTTTGGTTTGGTTTGGCTTGGTGGTAGTACAAATTGCCACAGTACATAAAGAAATACATTGTATGTCTGAGGAACTAAAATTTCATGGGAGAAAGGATGAGTAGGGAAAAAGGTTTACTTTGTAGACCTGGAGAAGGAGTAATAATAAAAAAAAAGGTTGAGAAGTAATGATGTATCCCCCCCTTACATATCTTGCCCATTCTAATTTTATAGATAAGAAACATAAATACAAAACTAGGTATCTTACCTATGCTAACCAAATCCACTACCTCAAAGCTGTGCTTTCAAGTAAGATATAACCAAAAAGAATCATAGGCAGAACTATAATCATTACTAGGAATAAGCAAGCAACAGGGTTAAAAGGGACTGTAAAAACCAAACAAAATACATAAATTTAGGAATTGGTAGCTGACAAAGACCTATCTTCCTCCTTCATGTACTTCTGTGAAAACATATAATCTTCAAATGAATGTTTAATATGTTCTTTTTCTCTAGTATAAGATTCTTCAAAAACAGACTAAAGGACAGTGTAACTGCTGAACTATACCAAATGGCCATTATCTTTGTGCTCATCTCTCAAAAAAGAGTCAATCAGTCCCTAAGTGATGCATCTGGCACATGAGACCTCAACAGATATTTGAAAATAAAGTCAACTTCCCATATCTTATTTAACACAAATAATATTAAATTTATTTGAAAACTAAATGAGCTAATGTCAGGAGACATTTAAGATACTGGTTTTAAAATTTCCAGCATATCTCTGAAGCATAGTTTAGGATTTTCTGTTTGTTTTTTACTTGATTGTTAAATTTTATCTGTATTTTTCTATTTTTACAATGAACATGTACTGTTATAGAGTCAGAAAAATAAAATTATTGAAACAGCCAGAAAACTACTGTATGATCTCTAAAATCAGGAAGGTTTCAACTTTCAGTAAGAATCATCAAACTATCTCCTGTACACTATTTCCAAGTTTGAAAACTGGCCTAAAAGAATGTGTTATCTTAACCAAATATGTCTCATTTATGCCTTCTCAGTTACTGGTCAAGTAACCCAAAGAAAATAATTTTCCTTATTTTGGAAAAAATAAAAAACTATCTCCATGAGACAATGAACTTTCTGCTAGGTACTCTGCAAGTACATTTTGTCCAAAGTAGAAAGACAATAGAATTTATACAAGGAAAGGCAATTTATATCTCTTCTAATTTTCTTAACTCACGTCCATGATTTTCTTTTCCCTCTGATACCTCATACCAAGCCATGGCTTACCTGAGAATTTTTAAACATTCCCAATCGTATGAATCAGGAGAATGACGTGTGGTATAGGCAGTGTAACTTTAAGAGAGTCAAACCTGCTTTTTATATGTACCAAAATTGGAAGTGTTTGTATTGGTTCCTAAAGTCAGGGTTGGTTTGTTACCAAAGAGCCCGCCACTGGTTGTACCAAATGAAGGAGCACTGGTTGTGCTGGTTCCAAATGTAGTAAGCTTGTTATTGCCAAACAGGGTCTAAAAAGAACAAAACACAGATAAATGTAAAATAATATAAAGGTATACATGCAACAGTAAAGAGAGGCTACTTCAGGTATACTGCATTGGGTGGGGAAGTGGGTTGGAAGAGAGATATCATAACATTTATAAAGAATAATGAACAAAAACTATCAGAAAAACAAATCAAAATAATCTGAGCAGATTGATTTTACAAAACACAGTGTGCTAGCCTGAAAACCTCTCCGCAACACAGGATTTTCATTAAAGTCTAGGAGAAAAAAAATAACTAAGCAACCAAACATTTTTTTACTTTGAAACAGAAATGCCTCATCAAGAATTTAACTTGCCAGTAGGAACAGTTGCAATAAAAAACTTAAACACACTACAACATAGATGAACCTTGAAAACATTATGCTAAGTGAAAAAACCCAGTTACCAAATACCATACTGTTGTACCATGACATTTACATGAAATGTTCAGAATATGCAAATCCATACAGACAGAAAGTAGATTAGTGGTTGACTAGAATTAGGCCGTTAGAGAGAAGGGGGAGTGATGTTAATAAGGAGGGAGTTCCTTTTTGGGGTAATGACAATGTTCTAAAATTGGTTGTGATACAATACTTTTACAACTTGTGACTATACTAAAAATCAATAAATTGAAATCTTAAATGGGTAAACTGTGTTGTTGTTGTTGTTGTTGTTATTTGCCATCGAGTCGGCCCCGACTCATAGCGAATAACAACAACAACAACAACACAGGAGCAGGTAGATTATATCTTTTTTTTTTTTTAATTGTATCTTGATTAAAATAAAATATTAAGAAGCCTCTCAAGTATTATGTCTGTCAGTTTGTTGTATTGTGGTGCCTTGCATGTTGCTGTGAGGCTGAAAGCTATGCTACCAGTATTTCAAATACCAACGGGGTCCGCCATGGTGGACAAGTTTCAGCAGAGCTTCCAGACAAAGACAGACTCAGAAGAAGGAAAGGGCCATCCACGTCCCATACTACTGGCCAGTGAAAATCTTATGAACAGTAGTCAAACACTGTCTGATATATTACTTTAGGACTGGGCAGTGCTTTGCTCTGTTGTACACAGGGTCACTATATTTGAAGCCAACTCGACAGCACCTAACAACAACAACATCTCAAACATTATGTAAGTTTCTTGATTTCTCACCAAATTAAGTTCAGAAACATCAGATCTAACAATGAAAATAGAAGCATATGTTTCACAGATTTTGTTTCTTTTTTGTTTTTTTAACTACCCACAATAGCAAGTTCAAAGCTACATATAAGGGACACATAATGCAAATTGGTTATTTCATACTGATTCTCATATAACCAGTTATTTTTAAGTAGTAATATAGAATTTACTATTATTTCTAGGTCAACTACATTCCAAAATAGCAACTTTTCCCTTAAAATTCTATTTAAACTGAAAATAATTTAGTCTCCAGTATCAAACCAAAGACACATGGAAACAACTGGTCCAAGGGACTGGTACACTATGCAATCCTCAGCCTATATGACTATGAGACCAGAAGAACTAGATGGTGCCCGGCTACCACTGTCAACCACTCGGAACCCGTTCCTATCTATCTAGGAGATCCTGGATAGAGTGAGAACAATGTGGAACAAAACTCAAAATCATTAAAAAAAAAAAAAAAGGTGGGGAGAAGTGGACCAGGTTTGCGGGTCTGGTAGAACCTGGTAAAACCCCCAAGACTATGGGCCCTAGCTGCCCTTCAGGTATGGGATTGAATCCAATCCTGTGGCTTCCAGCCAAACAAAAGACAGGCATATGAGCTGAACGTTTACATTAGGTAGATATACTCCTTGGAGAGATCAATCATGGGGGAATAGAAGGGCTGTTTATGCACAGGGAGACACCTCAGGGGGCAGGAGTGGATAGGAGGAAAGGACATAGGGAGGAGGTGGCTACAGGGAAGAAGTGGGAGGAGAACTGTTACAATGTAGGAGATCACAGTCAATGTCATGAGACAAAGTGTATGTGAACTGCTATACAGAAGATGAATTTGGTTTGTAAACTTTCACCCAACCCAGTAAAATTAAAAAAAAAAAAAAAAAGCACTGGATTTTAATCTTAAAAATATATATATCTGATTTTAACAGCTCAATTAAACTCCACCTTTGCTATCAGAAGTAAACTGCACACAAGCATTAAGGCAAAGAAGTTTTAAAAAGAAAATAATTTACTAGGTGACAACAAACCTACTGAAATTACCTACTTTACATGAAATAGTTTTTAGTTGTTCTCAACATCAAATTACACAGTATATACAGTATATATTTAAAAGACAGTCAAATCTTTACTTAGAAAGCCCTTTTAACAGATTTATACATGATTTCAAGTTATCATCAACTGTAAAAACTT
Source organism: Orycteropus afer afer (assembly GCF_000298275.1). Lineage (NCBI taxonomy): Eukaryota > Metazoa > Chordata > Mammalia > Tubulidentata > Orycteropodidae > Orycteropus > Orycteropus afer. Next base: position 10,626,273 of record NW_006921661.1, read on the forward strand.
ACCGAACCAACAGCACCAAATCCAGTACTGGTCTGCCCAAAGAGACCCGTTCCTGTTCCAAATGCTGTCCCACTGCTGGTGTTTGTAGCTGTCCCAAAAAGACCAGGCTGTGAGGCTTGGGTTACTCCAAATAAACCCTGCAAAAGGTTAATCTAGATTAAAAGATACCCACAGCAGTTTTCTTAGGAAACTTTAAAAAAAAAAAAAAAAAAAAACAGAACAAAAAAAACCATCTGCCCACAAATTGATTCTGAATCATGAAGATTACCAGATTAATGATAATAACCAAAAACCAAATGCACTGCCATCAAGTCAATTCTGATTCAGTGACCGCCATAGGGTTTCCAATCTTTACTGAAGTAGACTGTTAACCATTTTTTTTTTTTAAGTTTTCTATGTGACAGACACTATGTTACTTTACATAGTGCATCTCTTTTCCTAACAACAAACTTAAAAGCGGGGACAATCCCTACTTCCCAAATGAAATAGAGCTTACAGCAGTTGAAAAATAACCAAGATGTCATAGCTCCTGAGTGGCAGGACCACAAATTCATACCTACATGTAAGTCCCTATTGTTCCCAAGATGACAAACTCTTAAGATTCTGGGTACTTTACAGTAACTCTTGTGCTGGGGAATACAGACTCAAAAATCTAGTGCTTCTAAGAGATGTGAGAGGGTTGCAATACTGAAGACAAAATGGTATGACAGGGTGACTCATTTTAAAAACATTAGGCCAAATGGATTTTAACTCAAGTAACTGGAAATATTCAAGTCAATTGAATAGACAAAGAAGCATAATGTTAAAAAGTCTTCATCTGAAATTGGAAAACTACACTCTTTTCAGTGAGGGAAGCTTGCACCAATGTTTAACAAGGTATTTTTATTTACACATTAGTCAGTGAAAGAAGAAAAGGTGCCCTGGCACCACATGGTTAAGGCATTTGGCTGCTGGCCAAAATGTCAGTGTTCAAACCCACCAGCTGCTTCAAAGGAGAAAGATGAAGTACTCTATTTCCTCAAAGATTTACAGCCTTGAAAACCCTACCGGGAAGTTCTACTATGTTCCAGAGGGTTGCTGAGTTAGAATCAACTCGACAGCAGTGGGTTTGGCTTGGCTTTTGTAATAAAAGAGGAATACTGTGCTAATGGGCTATGGCTGAATTAAGAATTCACTGTACTATATTTAAAAACAGCTTTACTAAGGCATAATTTACATATTATAACAGTCATCGATTTAAAGTATACTATTCAGCGATTTTTTTCAGGAGCTCTGGTGACATGGTGCCTAAGGCACTTGACTGCTAACCAGAAGGCTGGAGGTTCAAACACACCAGCCACTCCACAGAAGGAAGATGGGGTAATCTATTTCCATAAAGATTTACTGCCTCAGAATCCCAAAGGGGTTGCTATGAGTCTGAATCAACTCGATGGCAGTGAGTTTGCTTTTCAGTTTTTTTCATTCAGTGATTTTCCAATATGTTCACAGAGTTGTGCAACTACGTTTAGAACATTTTGTCATCGCCCCCAAAAAATCCTGTTTCCATTACCACTCACCATGCCTCCCCCTTAAGCCTGGTCAACAGCTAACCTATTTTCTGTTTTTATGATTTGTCTATTCTGGAAATTTCATATAAAGTGAATCATATAACATGTGGTCATTTGTGGCTGTCTTTTCTCACTAAGCATACTTAAAACATTCATCCATTTTGCAGTATCAATACTTTTTTTTCCTTTTATTGCCAAATAACATTCCATTGTGTGAACATACCACATTTTGTTTGTACATTCATTGGCTGATGGACGGACATTTGATTTGTTTCTACTTTTTGGCTATTTGGAATCCTGGTGTTACAAACATTAGTGTACAAATTTTTGTGTTTCTATTTCTCCTGGTTATATACCTAGGATGTAAACGTTGGCTCATGTGGAAATTCTGTGTTTAACATTTTGAAGAACCACCAAACTGTATTCCACAGCAGCTGTATCACTTTACATTCCCACCAGCAAAGCAGGAAGGTTCCAATTTCTCTACATCTTTACTAACACTTCCTATTGTCTTTTTAATACAGCCTTTGTGGTGGGTATGAAGTGGCATACTACTGTGTTTCTGATTTGCATTTCCCTAACAACCAATGAGGGAGCTCTGATGGCATAGTGCCTAAGGCATCTGACTGCTGACCAGAAGGTTGGCGGTTCAAACCCACCAGCCATTCCTCAGAAGAAAGATTAGGCAATCTACTTCCATAGAAATACTGCCTCAGAAACCCAAGGAGGGGTCGCTATGGGTAGGGTCCAACTTGATAGCACATAACAACAATACGATATTAATCTTTCTATAATTGACTGATTTCACTCAGCATAATATTCTCTAAGTTTATCCACATTGTGCGATGTGTTGTAGATTCTACATTATTCTTTAGGGTTGCATAGTATTCCACTGTGTGTATGTACCACAGTTTCTTTATATATTCTTCAGTTGATGAGAACTTAGGTTGTTTCCATCTCTTTGCTATTTTGAGTAGTGCTGTGATGAACATGGGTATGCATAGGCCTGCCTCTCACTACTTCAGGATATATACCTAGTAATGGGATTGCTGGATCAAATGCTATTTCCATTTCCAACTTTTTAAGGCATCACCATGATGATTTCTACATTGGTTATATTATTTTACAGTCCCACCAGCAGTGTATGAGAGTCTCAATCCCTCCATATTCCCACCAGCATTTGTTATTTTCTGTCTTGTTAAACTCTACTATTAATGCTAAGGTGAGATGGTATCTCATGCTTATTTTGATTTTCATCTCTCTAATGGTTAATAATCACAAATAATTCTTCATGTGTTTGTTGGCTACCTGAATATCCTTGTTCTGGTTACCTAGTGTCACTCTAACAAGAATATACCACAAATGGGATGGCCTTAACAAACAGAAGTTTATTCTCTTACAGTTTGGAGGCTTTAAGTCCAAGTTCAAAGTGCCAGGCTCTAGGGGCTGGGTGAAAGCCCTTCAACCTTGGGCTTCAGCTCTGCCTCCTGCTCCTGGCCCTCTGGAGCTAGAGGCTTTTCTTCCCTCAGACAGCTGCTGGCTGCTGAGACTGACAAGCCCAAGGTTGACAAGTAAAAAGGCACCATCCCAATGTTACCAAACCACATGGCAGGCCATTAATTTAAGTCCATTGGAAGTCCCCAGGTCAGCAGAGCATGGCAGGCTGCTGAATGACATGGCTAAATGCAAGGTTCAAGCTGCCATAAGCTAGAGACTATTCCCAAAGCTGTTTCTTATATATAGGAAGCAGAGCACATACCCAAAGCAGCTCCTCAGCTGCTCCAATAGATTCCACCATAGAGTTAATTACCAGTCCACCATGGGGAATAACTACATCCAGGTGCCCATCCACTCAACCAGTCTCAGCTGAGCTGACACAAAAACAGAACCACCACAATCATCTTTGGCTAAGTGTCTGTTCCTATATTCTGCCCATTTTTCCACTGGATTGTCTTATTGATATTGAAGTGTTGGAGTTTTCTATAAATTTTAGAGATAAGTCTTTTGTCTGGTATGTCACTGCCGAATACTTTTCCCCAATCTGCAGGTTCTCTTTTTACTCATTTGGAGAAGTCTTTTGATGCACCTAAGAATCTAATTTTCAGAAGGTCCCAATCGTCTAGTATATCTTCTGCTTTTTGTGCATCTTGGGTTATGCTTGATAGTTTATTTATGCCATAAATTAGGGCCCCTAAGTTTGCCCCTATTTTTTCTTTGAAGAATTTTATAGTTTTACGTTTCACATTTAAGTCTTTGATCCATCTGTTGTTAGTTTTTGTGTGTGAAGTAAGGTATGGATCTTGTTTCATTTTTCTGCAAATGGATGTTCAGTCTGCCAGCACTACCACCATTTGTGAAAAACACCATCTCTTACCCATCTAATGGATTCTGGCCCTTTGTGAAAGACATGCTAACCACAAGTTGATGGATCTATTTCTGGGTTCTCAGTTCCATTCCACTGGTCTATGTGTCCATCACTGTACCAATACTGGGCTGTTTTGAAAACTGTGGTAGGTTTTGAGATCTGGGAGTGTGAGACCTCCTACTTTGTTATTCTTCTTCAGTAGTGCTTTACTTACCCAAGGTCTCTTTCCATTCTATATAAAATTACTGATTGAATTACAGTGCTGAATAGAAATGGAGATAGAGGGCATCCTTATCTGGTTCCTGTTGGCAAGGGAACGGTTTCAGCTTTCAAGGCTGGCACTTGGAACTAGGACTTCTAGCCTATGAAACTATAAGAGAATAAACTCCTGTTTATTAAAGCTATCCACCTGTGGTATTTCCTGTAAGCGGCATGAAGTAAACAAAACAGTTCTCCTGTATCTTTGATGAGTTTCTTTCCAGTTGTTCTATCTTTTATTGATAGTGGTGTATTAAAGTCTCCTGCTATTATTGTGGATTGATCTTTTTGTCTTTTTAATTCTGTTAAAATCTGATTTATGTATTCTGGGGCTCTTTCAATGGGTGCATAGATATTTATTATGGTTTTGTCCTCTTGTTCAATTGATCCTTTAATCATTATATAATATCCTTCCCTGTCTCTTATGGTCATTTTTGTCTTAAAGTCTTATTTTATCAGAAATTAATATTGCCACTTCTGCCCTTTTTGATTGCCATTTGCTTGATAGATCTTTTTCCAACCTTTGATTTTTAGTCTATTTTTTGTCTTTGTGTCTAAGGTGAGTTTCTTGTATCAGGATTATACTTGCTTCATAGAATGAACCTGGGACTATTCCATCCTTTTCTATGCTTTGGAATAGCTTGGGTAGGATAGGTGTCAACTCTTCTCTCAAAGTTTGACAGAATTCTCCAATGGAGACATCTGGGCCAGGACTTTTTTTGTGGGGATTTTTTTTCTTTTAATTACCTCCTCAATTTCTTCTTTTGTTATGGGTCTGTTCAAGTTTCCATCTCAGTCTGTTAGTTTAGGTAGGGCTTGCTGTATTTCTAGAAATTTTTCCATTTTAGGTTTTCAAATCTGTTGGAGTAAAATTCTTCACAGTATTGTTATTACCTTTTTCATTTCAGTCAGTTCTGTTTTGATGTTTCCCATTTCATTTATTATTCGTGTTATGTGAATCTTCCTTTTCTTTAAATTTGCCAGTGGTCTATTCATTTTGTTAATCTTTCAAAGAAACAACTTCTAGTCTTGATTTTTTTCTACTGTTTTTCTGTTATGTTTCATTTCTACTCTCATCTTCATTATATTTTTTTTCTGGAGACTATAAGCTTTTCTTGCTTTTTCTAATCATTGGAGTTGTTGGGTTATGGTGTTGTCCTCTTAGTTCTAAGAGTTCTTTTTTATATTCTGGCTATATACCCTTTATCTGGACTCAGGTATAGCAAGGATCGTGAGACTGGCACAAGACCAGACAGCGTTTCGTTCTGCTGTGCATAGGGTCGCTATGAGTCGGATATGACTCGACGGCACCTAACAACAATAGCCTTTATCAGATAAATCATCTGCAAATATTTCTTCCCAGACTATGGGTTGTTTTTCCATTCTCCTGATAGCACCCTTTGAGGAATGGAAGTTTTAATTCTGACGAAGTCCAATTCATATACTTTTTCTTTTGTTGCTTGGCTTTTGGTGTTATACCTAAGAAACTACTGCCTTACCCAAAGTTATGAAGATTTACTCCCATTTTTTTCTAAGAGTTTTTATAGTTTTAGCCCTTACATTTAGGTCTTTGATCCATTTTGAGTTAATTTCTTCTTATCGTGTGAGGAAAGGGCTCAATTTCATTCTTCTGCATGTGGATATCCATTTGTTGAAAAGACTATTCTTTTTCCATTAAATTGTGTTGGCATCCTTGTTGAAAACCCACTGACATAAATGTGAAGGTTTATTTCTAAACTATCAATTCTATTCCACTATCTATGTGTTTATCCTTATGCCAGTCCCATACTGTCTTTTTTTATTCCCCCTTTTTATTGTGATTTGGGTGCAATTTTACAAAGCAAATTCATTTTACAATCAACAGTTCACACACATTTTGTTTCATGACATTGATTATAATCCCCACAATTTAAAAGCTCTTCTCCCACCTCCTCCCTGTGGTTGCTCTGTCCCTGTGTCCTTCTTACCTACACATTCCTGCCTGACTTCCTGTGCAAATGCTGCCCTTCTGATAATGGCTGAGTGTTCTAAGGAGTTCATCTCCCTGGTGTTGTTGTTCAGCTACTAGGCCTGTCTATTGTTTGGCTAAAGGTTAAACAAAGGATTGTGGGAGACTGTAGTCAATGTCATGAGACAAAGTATATGTGAACTCCTGTATGGAAGATGAATTTGCTTTATAAACTTTCACCCAAATCACAATAACACTTAAAAAAAAAATAAAATAATAATTATGGTGGTAAAAGAATTAAGCAAAGGGAGTAAATACAGCCCAAACGGTGCCTCAGGCCACAGTCTTGGGGTTTCATCAGTCTCTTTAGAAGTAATCTTCATCTCTCTCTTTTTTTTTTTCAGTACCAA
>NW_006921661.1:10632972-10642294 GCF_000298275.1 Orycteropus afer afer
CTCCTCAGAAGGAAGGCTGGGCATTCCTACTTCCGTAGTGATACTGCCTCAGAAACCCAAGGAGGGGTCGCTATGAGTCGGGGCCGACTCGATGGCAAACAACAACAACAACAACATAGTTTGCTGAGTGTTTTTATCATGAAAGAATGTTAAAATTTTGTCAAATGCTTTTTCTGCATCAATTAAGATAAGCATATGGGTTTTGTCCTTTGTTTGATTACTGTGTTGTATTACATTGATTAATTTTTGTATGTTGAGCCAGCCTTTCATTCCTGGGATAAATCTCATTTGGTTATGGTATATAATTTTTTTAAAAATGTCACTTTACTTGGTTTGCTAGTATTCTGTTAAGGATTTTTGGGTCTAGTTATACTTGTTTCATAATCAGAGAAAGTATCTCTAATTTAAAGATGAGATAAATTCTTAGACCTCTGATCAATAAATCATACCTTAAATCAACCTTTAAGTTTATGCTTCCCTAAAGGATCTCTAGAAACAAACTGGTAATGACTTCAAGGACTGTCCTTCACTTTCTAAACAGAAAAAGCAGTTATAGCTTTGAGTTTTAGATTAACCTTTTCTTTTTTGCCTGCCTCCACTTTTGGGATCAAGCTAAATAAACATTCTGAAATACAGCCAGTAATTCATAAATACTTTTCCTATACCTTATAGAATGGATGAAGTCAATGACTCAAGGTATAGCTTCAGGATGGCGAATTCTACCCCAGTATGCAGCTGTTACTTAATGATAAACAAACATGCTCAGTAAAGATAAGTGACTTGCTCAACAGCCTCTCAATAAAGAACAGAAGGTAGACTAGAATCCAGTTCTCAATTATTTGAAGAATTTGTTCTCATTACTACGTTACATACCCTTGACCTTAAGAACTACAGTAGGGTCAAACTTCCTAGTTCTACATTATTAGAAGCCTTGCAACTTAGCACTACAAATAAGACTTAGAATTAACTAAGGTCCTATTTTCTTACCATAGTGTTAGTACTTGGCTGTCCTAGAGTGCTGGTATTACCAAAAGTAAAGCCAGTGTTCTGGGTGGTTGTGGCCTGCCCAAATGGTTTGCTGAAGAGGCTAGTGGTCTGCTGATTCTGTTGGCCAAAGAGACTACCTGGATTTGTTCCAAATCCAGTTGTACCTTTTAGGGAAAAAAAAAAAAGCAAAGGAAAAATATATTTAAGAAAATAAAAACACCAAAACTGTACATTATGCAGTCATTAGAATAGTCTTTTATTATCTATTATATACCTAAATTACCCTATATGCACTATTCAAATTGGATGACTACTTCATTTCTCATCCTTTTTCATCTAATTCCAGATTTCATTCAGACTTTAACAATTCCTTGACCCTAAGAACCCTTGCTGGGCTAAGTTATTTTCTTTTATGAGCCCACAGCTTTCTATTTTACAAGATATCATACTACACTCAAAGTATGGGTCTGTATGTATATTTACCCTGTAAGACTACATTTTTCTTGACAATAGAAACTTCCCCTTTATACGAACAGGGTCTTTACATACACTGAGTATACACAGTACTCAATAATAAACTAAATTGGAGAATGTCAGTGTTGAAAAAATGTAAACTATCACTTAGAAAACTATGTATTAATTTTTATATGTATACAAGAAAAAATTCTAACTTTGGGTTGTCTCTATAGAAGTAAACCGGTAGCTGAGGCAGTGGTACAGACCTTTGGTTATATACATTTTTGTAATTTTGTTTATTTTGTTCCATATAAAGTATTAGCTTTTGAAAAGTATTATTGCTTAAAGTAATTTAGTCATCATCCTAGACTCCTCTCACATGCCACCTCTAATCAGTCCACTGGTAAACCTCAATAGTTCTGTATAAAACTGGGTCCAAAATCTAACAACTACCCAAAATCAATCTTATAAAAGTACTGGTCATGTATGAACTTTGTTCCTCTCCTGTTCCTTATACTAATCAAATGTGTATCAGAAACTGTTTAGCAAGGAAAGCCAGGCCAAGAAGTAAGAAGCTGATCTTACCTCCTTTAACCATCTTCATAGCATCACCTTGGTCCAAACCACTATAATCTCATCTTCCACATGGATACAGCAGTAGCTTTCTAATTGATCTGTTTCTAACCTTCTTACCTTATAATCTATTCTGAAAACAGCAGCCTTCAAAAATGATCCTTCACTCATAATCACATTAGTTCTCTTTCAAAACTAATGATTTCTAATGATTTCTCCAAATCGCTCAAATAAAAATGCAAGTTCTGACACTGGCCAATGAAGTTCTATACAATCTGATCCCCTTATTTTCTAGTACATCCCCCTGCCCTCTCTTCTTTGGCAAACACGGTTTTTATACTTATAGTTTCCCCAAGCTCGTATGTTTTTTCCCCAGAAACCTGAACAGCTTATATCTTCACCTTCTTCAGACAGATCATCACTTAAACATCATCTTCTCAGTGAAGCCTTTCTTAATCATTAAAACTACATTTCTCCCCATCCCCGTATACATACCAGGCACTCCTTATTCCCCTAGTATCTCTGAATTATTTTTCTCCATAGCACTTATTACAAAGTGACAATTATGTTTTACTTTCTGTTGTCTTTCTCTCTGCTAACAGGTAAACTCTGTGAAGCAGTTATTGTCTGTTTTGTTTACTGTTATGTATCCAACAACTAGAACAGTACCTAGCAGGAGGGAGGCTTTCAACAAATTTGTTAAGTGAGTACATCCACTGCTTGTATCCCTACTGTACACCCAAAGAGCTAATGGTTGCGTAGTTTCTGTTTGAACTACATGTCACACTAAAGTCCTAGGGAAGCCCACTCCATTTTAGGAGTGATCATAAGCACATAACCTTACATTTCTACAATGTATTCCTCTTATGGTTAAGTTTGAAGACATTTTGACAGCAAAAGGAGAGAAAGAAAACTAAGATGCCAATCAGGCACACATTAGCCACTTCCCAGTTTAAAGAAACTCAATAATATAATACATTGTTAAGTACTTACTAGTTCCAAAGGCAGTTTTGTTCTGACCATAGGCAAAGCCTGAATTAGTGGTGGAGGAGCTAAAGAGTCCTGTAGCGCTAGAGGTGGCTGGAGAAGATCCAAACAAGCTAGTCGTGGTACCTGCTCCCACCTGGTTTTGAGGGCCTTTCCGGTTAGCCTGATAATCCTCTAAACGAAGTTCCTAAGAGGAGTGAAAACATATTTCCAATCTTAACATGCAGTCAAAAAAATTATTTAGGAAACTAATGCCTTAATTCTCAAGTTACCACATAGGAACCATGACTAAAAGACAGAAAACTACAGAATGACATTAACTTCAACAGCATTACAATAAAAATTTCTAATAGTAATAAGCATTACAATTCCTATCATCATTACTATAAAACTATAGGCCAAAGGGCCTAACATATCATAATCTTAATTTTAAAAAATAAACAATAAATACTTTCTTTTGGTAAAATGCTATGTAATAATCCTGTCTACTGCCATCCCTAATGTAAAAATTAGTTGATGAAAGATGCAGTATTCTGGAGAATTTGGGAAATTTAGGAAAAATGGGGACAAAGTTTTAACAGTTTTGTTTTTCAAGTCGGGGTATTTCTGCACACTCCAAAAAAGCAAGTTTAGGATATAGGGAGAAGCAAGAAGCAGCAATAGCTGTAATCAGGATGAAGGTTAGAATGTTTAATATTTTCAAGGTTTATACAACAGACATCAATAAGAATGAGCTAACTTCATGCAACTACACAGAATCTCACAACATAGGAAGAAGACAGATATACATGAGTACATAATGTAAGATTCCAGCTATATAAAGTTAAAAAATGGGCAGTCAAAATAGTGACTGCTTTTAGAAGAGGACAACAGGGCCTAGGAGGCCACAAGGGAAAAGACTGAGATGCTGGAAATGTTCTGTTTCTGAATCTGGATCCTGGTTACCTGAGTGTGTTCACTTAGTGAGAATTTATTGAGTAGTAAGTATGACTTTGACCTTTTCTGTATGTATGCTATACTTAAACAATAACAAGTTTACTAAAAACACATGTACACACATATACACTGCCCAGTGTAGCATGAGCTACATCCAATCAGAATAGACCATTAGTAGAGCTACACCAATACATATAAGCCAAATATTATCCCCATCTAAAAAAAATTAACATATATTAAAATTCTAAGGTTCACGTTAAAGCTTTCTACCTAAACTCAATTTGAACCACTTAATTCTAAAAATAATCCAAAACATTTGTAAAAGCTGCTTTCCAATACAGTGAAAAGGTTAAGGCTGATAGTCTATAGTGCATTATACTGACCTCTAGTGACTTGCATTCATATTCTTTCATAGCAGTGATACACTGGTGCTTGGTGCTGATGTTAGTGCTAACTCCAGCTTTGACCATAGTATCTGTACCAGTTGGAGGCTGCAAAGATAAAGGTAAATTTGGAAGTCTGAGTTTATTTTCCTACTCTCATAGACACAATTCATCACTCATAGAACTCTAAAAATTAGTCCCTTTGTCTTTTATTTAAGAGATAGTTTCAAGAATACTTGCACAAATATATTACATTTCTGATGTCTCCCTCCATCTGAATAAATCAAACTAAATAACAAAGTTATCACAAACTCAAGATTTAATTCCATAACCCAAGCCATCAAAGTATTTGCTAAAATCAGTTTAATATTATATGCATAAAGAAAGTGTTACTCAATTTATCCAGCATATACATTTAAACTTTCATTTTCAAATTTTATCTCCTATTTTAAAGCACAGTAGTTAAAGCACTCAGCTGCTAACCAAAAGGTCAGCAGTTTCTCCATGAGAGAAAAATGAGGCGATCTGCTTCCATAAAGATTCACAGCCTTGGAAACCCCACAAGGCAGTTCTACTCTATCCTATAGGGTTGCTATAAGTCACGATCAACTCGATGGCAGTAGGTTTAATTTTCTGGGGTATCTTCTATTCTGCCCAGAAGTGCTGGCTTTATAAAATGCTGTTGCATTTAAGAAACTATGGAAGCCTGTTTTGTTCTCCCTCTGCCCCCACCACAGCCTGATGAGGAAACAGGCAAAGTAAGTATTGCCAGTTTTCTCAATTACTGTACCTTATAAGAGATATACAGTATCTTTCACTATCACTCATAATAAACTTTATTTTAAATTCAGGATTCTAAATTCAGTATTATGAATTTATCACCTGAGATATTCTTCATTTTATAGAGAAAAGTTTTACCAATCCTTATTTCTGCCATAGATTTCCATCACACCAATTGAAAGCCAAATTATGTAAACAGTAAATTCAAGTTCAACCACATGAATACAAATTTGATTGGATTGGGCATGATTCAAATATACATTTTAATTGAAATCTATGTTTCCTGACCCTTCTTATCTACTACAATGTAACTATTTACAGATTTTGTTTTTAACAAATCTTTCAGGAAGAGTTAAAATAAGTTATCCATAAATAGAAAGAACAGTTTTTACAATTCATCCTGCAAAGAAATATACAGATGGAAAAGAGACGTATTCTACAAAGATGAAAAGAAAACACTTACATTGAATTTAATGGTAGTTCCAGTAGGTGCAGCTGTAAAACTACTTGTCCCAAAAAGGGAACCAGATGTGTTACCAAAAGGGTTTGAGGTGGTATTTGTAGTTCCAAAAAGTCCTCCACTGCTAGTACTTGTTCCAAAATCTATAAATTAGAAAGAAAAATGAGGTGGTAACCAGAAAGGAATTTAAGAATTCCTTTTGGAATTGAGCTGTAGCATTAGAGCAGCGCTATTGTTACATCTCAAATGTTCTTTCAAATCTCCCTAGCAAGTAAGTTCAAGCACGTATTTCATATAGACACATACCTGTTTCTAAGTTTAGGACTTTCAAGTGAGATAAAGTTTGAATCCTTCAATCATATAAGTATTCATGAAACTTGCAAGACAAATTAAAAGAAATACTACTTCATTTCATTATAAATTTTATCTCATCCTTTCCTTGGCAAGACTAGATGTTGAATGAACTTGTCTTTCTAAGAACACCTGGTCACAACAGATTTTAACAAGACTCATAGACTATTTTACTTACATTTATTACTTTATGTACACATACACACAACCAAAATGTTTAAAACATATGGTCCTACTAGGGTAATCAAATATAGGTTAAGGTAAATTTTCACCCCCAAAATAATTTACAGACATTAGTAGCCAGTGTTAATCACTTTATAGAAATAAAGAAATAAAACAGATCCTCTGATAACCTTCCTTACCAAAAAGAAGTGCTAAGAAACTAACACATATAAATGAATTTAACTGTTAGCTAACTATGAGATACTACCTCTACAGAAGTCATACATACATGCCAGAAATGTCAGTGACTAATAAAAAATCATCTGCCAGTATTTAAAATTAAATGGCATTCTAATTACCAAGTTACAAAGAATGTGATTTCTCACTGGCAGACCAACTGCTTGCTACTACTTCTTTCTAACACCATGTCCTAATACACAGTGTGAAGTAAATGGGGACATACCTCTTGAATTAGCCCTTTAAATTGTATTTTATATTGTCAACTATTTCAACATCCCCACAAACAACTTTCCCTTTGGAAAATATTGTTATCTGGGTAAGAACTCATTCTCCTATATTCTTGTGTTGGGAAAGGCATCCCCTCACAGAGCATACCTTATCAATTAATAGTAGCTGCCTCTCAACAATATTGTATGTAGAAGCATTCCCAGGACAAAGTTAGACTTAAAAAGAAAAAAAGCTATGATCAATTAGCAACATCTGCCATGGACAAGGAATGAATCATGTCACATCCAGTATCTGTCATTCCTGCTCTAGTCTCTCTATACCAAATGTGAGGCAGAGACATAAAGAAGGTACCTCTGTAGCACAATACTACTGACTATGACACATCCCTCCTTGAAATTCTCCTTCCTTAACATCAACACTGCTCTGACCTGACTTCTCAGCCTACTGCTGGCCATTCTTTATTAGGCACTCTTCGTCTGACTATCCCTTAAATAGTAGTGCTTTTCACAGTTCTATCATTGGACAAATGTACAGATACCCTTCCTTTTATCCAGTCTTTTAAACTTTTCACTACAATTTTTTTTTTCAATATATATTTTTAAGTGTTCCTCTCCTGTTTTTGCCACTTGGTAGGAAAGGGAGATTTGTGGACAGAGGGAAAAAGAAAGCAAGAGCACATTCAATAAGGAAACCAAATTGTCAGATGCCAAAGTCCAATAATGTCCTACTTACTCCCAAAGCCAGTGGGTTTATTTTGTGCAAAGGCATTATTCTGGGATGAGAAGAGACTGGTTCCTGTGCTTGCAGTTCCAAACAAGCTATTTGATGTTCCTGTTGATGTGCCAAACCCAAAGCCAGTGCTTGTGGAAGTAGCTGGTTGGCTAAATGAATTTGTACCAAATAATCCTCCTGGGTAGGTAGGAAAGGTGAAAAAAAATAGTTAAATAGACAGATCTGAGCCATTATTATAAGTCCTAAAGCAGTGACAAATAAGTTAGCTACGTTCCAAATAAAGCTCCTACCTGGTTTGGTCTGTGAATTTCCAAATAGGCCTCCAGTATTGTTGCTAGAACCAAATGCAGATGTTCCAAATGCCCCTCCAGTAGTTGTGCCAAAGCCACTATCTAAGAAAGCAAAATCCAAAGTCAGGATACATTCTAATTCAGGTAACCCAATGAAAATGAGTTTCAATGCTTTTACTATTCTGCATTTGGATAAGAAATACCTGTCTAGGGTTAAAATTAAGCCAAAGACATTTTACTTCATTGTCTCCAAGGAATGTATGGAAACTCAAGAGTCAAAAAGTATTACTTTTCAAAATATTGTCGATGTTGATAAGTTAAACAAGAAGAACAAAATGAGTGGCAAAGTTAACTAGTTACTATAAGCTACAGATAAAGTAAAACTGTCCATATAGTGTTAAAATTTTCTCCAGATACTATTACTCCCCATAGTTACTGGGACGAATAGTCTTTAATTAGGGAAGCACATCAGAATGACTTGGGTAGTTTTTTCAAAGTACAAAAGCTCAGGTTCCAACCTCAAAGATTCTAATTCTATAGCTCTGTGATGGAGAATGTGTACTTTGAGAGACAAAAAATTCCAAATGTCACTCTGATGGGCATCTTTGGTTAAAAAAACTATTGACTCTAAGACGGGTCAGGTTGTTGTTGCTGTTATGTGCCGCTGAGTCAACCCTGACTCATAGCGACCCCTCCTTGGGTTCCCGAGACAGTATCACTACGGAAGTAGAATGCCCAACCTTCCTTCTGAAGAGTGGCTGGTGGGTTTGAACTGCCAGCCTTCTAGTTAGCAGTCACATGCCTTAGGCACTACACTACCAGGGCTCCTTAGACAGGTCAGGAGACACTTGAAAAAATTTCTGCTACTATTCGTTTTATAAGGTACGATTAAGGTCTTGTGGGTATGTCTTTAAAAAAAATTTTAACACTTAATAGAAAGAATCTGAAATTTACATTAAAATACTTTGGCGAAATATTCTCTTCCTTTTAAAAAGAGAGGAATAAATAAAACAAGATTTGGAAAATGCTGACCGGTTAAGCTGAGAGCTTAACATGAGAGTTCATTATACCAATTCTTTTTATGTTTGTGTAAGTTTAAAATTTTTCTTAACAGTAAGTTTAAAAGTGAATAAACAGTTTTGTTGTTGTTGTTATTTGCCGTCGAGTCGGACCCGACTCACAGCGACCCCTCCTTGGGTTTCCAAGGCAGTATCACTATGGAAGTAGACTGCCCCATCTTCGTTCCTTCCAAGGAGTGGCTGGTGGGTTTGAACTCGGCTGAGTGCCTAAGGCACTTGACTGCTAACCAGAAGGCTGGCGGTTCAAACCCATCTTCCTTCCGAGGAGTGGCTGGTGGATTTGAACCTCCAGCCTTCTGGTTAGCAGTCAAGTGCCTTAGGCACTACACTACCAGAGCTCCCATATACTTTAGAAAGCAAGAAATGAAGCCATGGAAAAGGATGACACAAAGATACTCAGGAAAACTATGCTGAAGAAGGAACGAACATGAGCTCTGGAGCCCTGTTCCATGCCAGGCACCTGGCACACATTATCTACAACAATCAGCATCCAAGGAAGGAATTATTATCCCCATTAAAAGGATGAAGAGACTGTAGTACAAGGCTAGCTAAACACCAAGGGTCACACATTTAGGAAGAGTTAGAGCAGAAAACTCATCAATAAACAGTTACAGAAGGTCTTCCACAGATAGAGTCTTATACCAGTTGCTAATTAAACCTACTGTCATTGAGTCAATT
>NW_006921661.1:10642394-10650021 GCF_000298275.1 Orycteropus afer afer
GGCGGTTCAAACCCACCAGCCACTCCTTGGAAGGAAGGAAGATGGGGCAGTCTATTTCCGTAGTGATAGTGCCTCGGAAACCCAAGGAGGGGTCGCTGTGAGTCGGGTCCGACTCGATGGCACATAACAACAACAACAACATCATAAGTAGCCAAAATCATGTACAATACTGGATGGGAAGGGAACTTGCTGGTGGGGATTAGGACTTTGACATTTAACATATATGTTGCTGAATGTCACATCTTGTTCACAGAGTAAATCCCATAGTTGTTCACTAATGGGATTTTAGAACTTAACACGAAAAAATTATTTCCTGGCTTAAACAGGAACAAATTAGGACTTTTTGCTAAAAGAACCAATTAATGAAAATATTTTAACTATCTTCTACCGATAATGGTCATAAAGTCATGAAAACTCAGAACCTATTTCTATTTTCTGAGAAATCTTTTAACAAGACCATGTTAATCATTTTTTCAAAAAGATTTTGTTGTGACTCTGAAGTATCAGAGTGAATTTGACCTTAATAAGAACAGCTTAAGAAATTTTCTCCCCCCTTCTTTTTCTTCCTTTCATTTTTATTTATAACTTACTCTGCCCAAATGTTGAGGTTGTGCCAAAGCCTCCTGTGCCACCCCCAAAGGGTGTTCCAAATGATTTATTAAACATCCTCGAAATGAGTCCTTTCTTCAAAAAGCTGGAAAGAAGAAAAAAAATGATCACTCTTTTAAAAAAAACACAGAATGTAATATAATTCTCTTTCAGAAAGTGTATCATTCTCCAGTAGGGGCATGGTGGCTCAATGGTAGAATTCCTGCCTTCCGTGTGGAGACCTGGTTCAGTTCCTGGCACTGATGAAGGGTTGGGTGCTGTCATCATGCTGAGCAGATTTCAGCAGACCTTCTGGAATAAGAACTAGGAAAAAAGGCCTGGAGATCTGCTTCCAAAAACCAGCCAAAGAAAACCCAAGAGATCAAAAACAGCCTGATCTGCAACCACTTTTGACAATGGTGCGGATTGGACAATGTCTTGTTCTACTGTGCGTGGTGGGAGACAGCTAACAGCAATACTACAATCATTCTACAAAATTAGTTAGTTAGGCCTGTTCACAGCTGTAGCATAATGCTCACTCTCATTCATTATCCTAAGGCTCTGTATGATAAAATATACTTGTAAAATGACCTTTCATCATCCATACTCTTACTATTCTGAGCTGAAAAGTACCATAATATGAAGTTAAACTCCACAATCATCTCTTTAAAACAATGTTTTTTGACTTTTCTTACCTAAACCCCTTGCCCCCCGCCCCCAAAAAAAACCATTGCCATGGAGTTGATTCCAACTGATAGAGATCCTACAGGACAGAGGAGAACTGTCCCAGTGGGTTTCCAAAGCTGTAAATCTTCATGAAAGCAGACTGCCTCATCTTTCCTCCACTGAGTGGATGATGGGTTCAAACTGCCGACTTTCTGGTTAGCAGCCAAGCACTTTAACCACTGTGCCACCAAGGCTCCTCATTTTTTAAAAGGGGGGAAAAAAAAACCCTAAGCCCCCTTTAAATAAAGATTTCAGGTCCACTATACCAAATTTTGATATGGGTCACATAGGAAATTATATATCATACCCATCAAAAATTATAACCATGTTCTGTTATGCTGATCACTTAAAATACTAAGCACCACAGAGAACAAAGATGAACCCTTTCGCATGTACAGTACTGTGTTGTCAGTGATGGCAAGCATTGATCTATGGGTGGACAGATGAGTGTACAGGTATATCTAGGCAGGGGGGAGTGTGCCCAGGACCATGTATAGGGTTGCCAGACAATGTTTCTTTAAGCATATTTGTATATGCTGTAAGAATGTCTGAGTATACAGTAAAGCTGACAGGGGACAAGGTTGTGGTGACTTCTTGGCCATAGCCAGTTACCTGGAGGGAATGAGTAGTTGGACCTGTGGCCTCGGGACCATAGTCACAGAAATATCAAGCTCAATTGGCATAACACACTACACAAAAACATTGTTCCACATCCTACTTTGGTGAATAGTGACTAGGGTCTTAAAAGCTTGCAAGTGGTCATCTAGATGCAACGATGAGTCTCCCATCATCCAGAGCAAAGAAGAATGAATAAAAACAAAGATGCATGGAAACAATTAGTCCAAGTGACTGGTATACCATGCGATCCTCAGCCTATATGAACATGAGACCAGAAGAATTAGATGGGCCTGGCTACCACTGTCAACCACTTGGAGGGGGATCGGTACAGGCAATGCTGGATACAATGGGAGAATAATGTAGAACAAAACACAAAATCATTTAAAAAAAAAAAAAAAAAAGACCAGGTTTGCTGGTGTGATAGAGCCTGGTGAGAACTCTGAGACTATGTGGCCCCTAGTTACCCTTCAGGTCTGGAACTGAACTCAGTCCTGTGGCTTCCAGCCAAACAACAGGCATATGGGGTAAGCATTTATACCAGGGAGGTGTATTCCTCAGAACGATCTCTCATGGAAGAACACAAGGGCAGTGTCTGCACAGGGAGACAGCTCAGGGGGCAGGAGTGCATAGGAAAGGACACAGGGAAGAGGCGACCACAGGGAGGAAGTGAGAAGAGAGCTGTTACATTGTGGGGAATTGAAGTCAATGTCATGAAACAAAATGTGTATGAACTGTTGAATGGAAAATGAATTTGCTTTGTAAATTTTCACCCAAATCACAGTAAAAATTTTTAAAAAAGCACTAAGTATCTAACACTAAAATACCTAAGATTTTTGTCAGGCTTTATTTTCTAGTTTGGATTATAGAAAAACTACCCTTCTCTATGTTTTTCAAACTACAGTAAAACCTGTGAAAGCTGGAACCTGTGTAAGGCAGAAACCTGTTAGAGAAGAAAGCTCAAATATTTTCTACTAAAACAAGTGATAGAAAGTGGTAAGACTGCATGCACACTGTCAAGGGAGGAAAACTTGAGAGACCTGGAAAAACAAAGCCGTCTCCTTGAATTCCGGCTCTCATAGGTTTCAATGATGGGTGCTCCTCTTCCCATCTCCAGATCTCAGAGATTCTGGTGCCCAGACATTCTATTATGACCTATAGCCCCTTGACTTGTCTTTCTTCTAACTTCCTCTGGGAACATTAGGGGAAATCTTTGATGAAAATGCCCACCCTCATATGAATGATTCCCTCCAGTATCCAAACTATGCACCTGAATTGGACTTCATATGACTTCATGAATTGGATGAGTGTTCTAACAATAACTACAACCACAAAAAGGGTGTTTGGGTTGTTTTTTTTTTTTGCCCCCTCCATTTGAATAAAAACGACTTATTGGTATAGGCTTCCAAATACAAAGGCTTTCCACCTCCGTAATTATTTCTTAAGAGACCTGCTACTACTTAATAAGCAAACTATTTTGAATGTAAATACCCAGAAAATAGCCAATTATGCTTAATTGGACTTTGTGACATGTATGATGACTTCTCTATTATATACACATAATGAAGTAGGCTTTTCTTATAGTAAACTATGCTTCCTTCATATAATAGAATTAAATACAACATTTTGAGGGCCCTCCACAATGTTCCAGTGTCTATTAGCATTTTTTGGTATTTTAACACACCCAAACATTTTGTGTAACCTTAGAAAAGATCACGATGTCCCTGAATACATAATGCTTTTTATAGAATCAACATCATTCTCTCCCCCAAACTTTCCTTAAACAAACAAGTAACAACAACAAAACAGTAGCCCAACATTTACTTATTTATCCTAACATCTAGATATTGAGTAACTCCTTAGATTAAACAAAGCTCACTGGAACCAGTACTTCTTAACTAGAGGGCCACATCAGATTATCTAACAACCTTTTACAAAATACATACAACTCAGGTCCCATTCTAGAAATATTAAATTAAAATCTTCAGAGTTGGGATACAGACACGTGTTTTTTGAAAAGGCTCCCCAAATGACTCTAATGTATTCACTTAGAACTAGAGGCTGTTTCATATAATCACAATTAATAATTCAGTAATGAGATGTGCTTGAAGTTTCCTGCCCTCCCAGTTTATCAAGCATCACAAAGTGACAGACAGGGCCTTTACCATATCAACTGCTGACTATCCTTTCCAAGGGAAATATTCTTAGAAGCACTTAGCAGAAGTCTTTGGCCAAACCTCTATGAATCTGTCTATACTGGCTTTTCAATGACAGATTCAGAACTGACAGTTGTGCTAGGAGTTAGATCTCTCTGCCAACTCATTTTGATGGCAATCTCTCTCATACTGCAGTTTTGGGTCGTAGTATCTACAGCATCCAAACCCTCAGCTCCTAAAATCAATGTGATTTTCAATAATCCCATTCTGAAACAGAACTCTAGCATCACATAAATATTTCATGAAATGATTTTTAGGAGTAATAAGATCCTGGGGACACCTCACAGTTTACAAAGGTCTTTCACATATTATTTCAACAACTCTAAAAGGTCGGTATTATCCATCACCACCAGTATTTTACAGATGAGAAAACACAATCAGAGATTTAGCAAGTTTCCCAAAGACAGAGAACTGATAAGTGGTGCAGCCACAGTTTAATCTATCTTCTTACTCCCAATGAACACCCTCAATCCTAGGAAGAAAGTGACACAACAAACAAGAACATATGTAGTATTATAAAACATCTGTTTCAGACCCAAGAACAGGGGATAATGTATGGAGCCAATCCAATTAAGACTCCTGGAAAAAAGCTTCTCACTCAGTCTAAGCCTATCTTCTTAGCTGTGACAAATATGAGGCTGTCTCACTCTAAGCCAGATCATACTGCTTTCCTAAAAAGTCTTTAACATTATCACCATGGAAGCAAACCAAGACTTTAGAAAAAAGCCTCATGATTTTTATCCTAACTGCTAGAAATTAAAGACTGGATAATATATTTCACTCATTCCTATTTAAACCAACCATTCCTCTTCCTGATTATGTGTAAATGTCATTGAGTCAATAAAAAAAAGTCTCCTCTGCTCTCAAATGTCATCTCTTCTATAAGCTTGCCCTAGTTCTCTAGCAATAAGTCATTCCTCTGGGCTTCCTCAGCATATTATGACTTGTTTGCATATACCTACCTGGACCCTAACTCCCTATAGTGGGCACTGTGATACACCAATTACAGAGACATCCCTTTAAAGGATTTGTTGTACCAGCTGCTGAGAGTGCTACTAGGAGACAGCCCTCAGCTGCCAGCCCTTTTCAGAACTGCCTCAGCTGAACAGTGTGGCCTCACCCAAGGTCACACTCCTTCTGATGACAGTCTATAACCACAGTCAAAAGCTAGGTCCCTTTGCTCCAATTCTGGCTAATTCTGAAGGGTAATCCCAACTTCATACTTTTCATCGGATTGGATGAGGCTTTCATTAAGACAACATCACAATTCGATTTCTCTCCTCTCTTCTATAGGTGGTGATCCCAACAAACCCACCAGCTGCTGTCCAGTCAATTCCGACCCATAGAGTTTCTACAGGACAGACTAGACTGCCCAGAAGGTTTCCAAGGCTATAAATCTTTATGGAAGCAGACTGCCACATTTTTCTCCTGCAGAGTGGCTGGCAAGTTTAAGCTGTCAATCTCTCAGTTAGCAGCCAAAGTGCTTAACCACTGCACCACCAGGACTGCCTGTGATCCCAAGAGCACTCCCTAATATACCTACTACACCAAACTTATCAACTATCTTGTTATCCAACATTTTGCATTTACGACAACAGTAAAACATCTATCTATCTATTTTCCTCATTAATGATAGATGCCTGGCAGTAATGAACACTGAAGTGTGAGGCTCAAGTAATGCTGGCAGTGATAACATTAAGGTGGTATGTCAACTTAGTAGTGCCATGATTCTCAGTCATTTGGCAGTTATATAATGATGTAATTTGGCAGTTTTGTAATGATGTAGTTACCTTCCATTTTGTGATATGAAGTGGTCATCCTCCATTTTCACATAACAACTTGGTCTTTGGAACCTAACCACATTGATAAGTGAGGAGTGTGTGTGTATAAATCTTACAGGACATTCTCCAATTCTGATTTTGCTTCCCAGAGAACCAAACCTTTGACATCTCCTAATCCGCCAGCTACTCTGTGGGAGAAAGATGTGGCAGGCGGCTTCTATAAAAATTACAGCCTTGGAAAACCTATGGGGCAGTTCTACTAGGTCCTACAGGAGAGCTATGAGTCAGAATCAACTCTCTAGCAACGAGTTTGGCTTTTGTTTTAACTATCACATCTACCTTGGAAGAAGTACAGTCAAAACGCTCCTTAGAAACAAAGACAGTGAGACTGTGTCTCACACACTTTGGAATGTTATTAGGAGGGACCCATCCCTGGAGAAGACATCATGTTAGGTAAAGTAGAGGGTCAGTGAAAAGGAAGAAGATCCTCAAAGAGATATATTGACACAGTGACTACAATAGGCTCAAATAGCAGTGATTGTGAAGATGGCGCAGAACCAGCCAATGTTTCACTCTGTTATACACAGGGTCACTATGAGTAGGAACTACAACAACACCCCTCCACTGTAAGTCATCTCTGCCATACACAATGGGCTTTTCCAGGGTAGAAGATAGTATTGTTCTGTTTACTATCCCAGAATCTAACACAGACACACTCATTTTTTAAACTGATAAACTACCACTAACATATTTTTTTACACACAGACTGAATAACAAGTTACTTTAGAAAAAAAATTCTAACTTAAGAACAAAATTATTATCCCTTTTGCACATTCAGTACTGTTGTCAGTGAAGGCAAACACGGATATATGGGTGGATAGATGGGTGGACAGGCTGAACTACTAGGTATGTATATGCAGCAGGGAGTGTACCCAAGACTATGTATATGGTTGGCAGACAATGGTTCTACAAATGTATTTGTATGTTCTGTAAGAATTCCCAGGGGTATTAGTAGAGCTGACAAGGGACATGGTTGCAGTCACTTCTTAGTCACAGCCAACTACCCAGAGGGAGCAAGTAGTTGAATCTGTGGGCTCAGGACTATAGTCGCAGGGACATCAAGCTCAATTGGCATAACATACTACACAAAACATTGTTCCACCTCCTACTTCAGTGAGTAGTGACTGGGATCTTAAAACCTGGCAAGCAGCCATCTAGATGCAATGTTGGGTCTCTCCTTGTCGAGAGCGAAGAAGAATGAAGAAAACCAAAGATTCATGGAAACAATTAGTCCTTGTGACCAGTATACCATGCAATCCTCAGCCTATACGACTATGATACCAGAAGAACTAGATGGTGCCCAGCTACCACTGTCAACCACTCAGAGGGGAATCTATGGAGGAGATCCTGGATAGAGAGAGAAAACAATGTAGAATGAAATAAAAATCATTTGGGAAAAGAAAAAAAAAGGGGGGGGGGACCAGGTTTGCTGGTCTGATAGAGCCTGGTGGAACCACTGTTGACTATGGTCCCTAGCTGCCCTTCAGGTCTGGAACTGAACCCACACCTGTGACTTCCAGCCAAACAAACAACAGGCATATTAGTTGAATATGTACCTGGAGTAGATACACTCCTTGGAGAGAATAATCATGGGAGAAAGAGGCTGTTTATGCACAGGGGGACAGCTTGGGGGGCAGGAGT
>NW_006921661.1:10651070-10652567 GCF_000298275.1 Orycteropus afer afer
TATATATATATATATATATATATATATATGGAAGGAAGTGAGGCAGCACAGCGAGTTTGGAGCAGCCAGAGGGGGGACTGGGAAGGAACTGAGGTGGCACCACCGGGAGCTTTCAGGACCTCCATTTGCTGGTGTGGCACAACTTAACATGAGAAGAAACAGCTACAAACACCCATTAATAATCGGAACATGGAACATATGAAGTATGAATCCAGGAAAATTCGAAGTTGTCAAAAATGAAATGCATAAATAAAATAGAATGCATAAAGATCGATATCCTAGGGATTAGTGAGCTAACCAGTTTTGGCCATTCTGAATCAGACAATCATATGATCTACTATGCCTGGAATGACAAATTGAAGAGGAATGTGACATCCATCATCAAAAGAATGTATCAAGATCTTTCCTGAAGTACAATGCTGTCAGTGATAGGATAATATCCAAACGCCTACAAGGAAGATTAGTTAATACTACAATTATTCAATTTACACACCAAGCACCAAAGCCAAAGATGATGAAATGGAAGATTTTTACCAACTTCTGTAGTCTGAAATGGACTGAACATGCAATCAACATGTGTTGATTATCAGGATATGGCGAGATTGGGACTTTCATACACTGCTGGTGGGACTGTAAAATGATACAACCACTGTGGAAAGCCATATGACGATTCCTTGAAAAGCTGGAATCAGAAATACCATTTGACTCAGCAATCCCATTACTAGGTATATATCCTAAAGAAGTGAGAGCCAGAACAACAGGTATATGCACACCCATGTTCATCACAGCACTATTTACAACAGCAAAAAGATGGAAACAAACTATGTGCCCAGCAACAGAAGAATGGATAACCAAACTATGGTACATATACACAGTGGTATACTATGCAACACTAAAGAATAATGTAGAATCTGCAAAACACCACATAACACGGATGAACGTGGAGGACACTATGCTCAGTGAAATAAATCAATCACGGGACAAATACACTATTAGTTCATTATTGTAAAAAGTCAAGGCAAGGTTTATATATGGAAGGAAACTTTCTTGGTTACCAAGGGTAGGAGGGGAGGGAAGAACACTGGGGGAAAAAAAAAAAAGCATTGACCTATGTCACTTTAAGGAGCTCTGGTAGTGTAGTGCCTAAGGCATTTGACTGCTAACCAGAAGGCTGGCGGTTCAAACCCACCAGCCAATCCTCAAAAGGAAGATGAGGCAATCTACTTCTGTAACGATACCACCTCCTAAACCCAAGAAGGGGTTGCTATGAGTCAGATCCCACTGCATGGGTGAGTTTGGTTTGGTATGTCACTTTAATTTTGTGTATTTCACTGTACATAAATTGTATTTCAATGAAATGTATTTCAAAAAAAAAATTGAGTTCTAGTAAGATGGCAGACTAGGCAGAAAGACTGCACAGACCCTCTTCAACAAAGAAAAGGGAAACCAATTAACACAGACACAGAAGATAATCCTGGACCCCTGAGCCTTGAAGGG
>NW_006921661.1:10660756-10662450 GCF_000298275.1 Orycteropus afer afer
GAGCTGTTGCATTGTGGTAAACTGTGGTCAATGTCATAAGACAAAATATATGTGAACCGCTATATGGAAAGTGAATTTGCTCTGTAAACCTTCACCCAAATCACAATAATTAATAAATGAATGAATGAATGAATGAATGAATATATGTTGATTATCACTGATGATTGGAATGCAAAAGTTACAAAGAAAGAAGAATCACCTAGTAGTTAGAAAATACAGCTTTGGTGATAACGCTGGAGATCGCATGACAGAATTTTGCAAGACCAATGACTTATTCATTTCAAATACCTTTTTTTCAACAACACAAACGACAGCTATACACATGGATTTTGCCAGATGGAGCACACAGGAATCAGACTAACTATATGTGTGGCAAGAGGCAATAGAGAAGCTTAATATCTTCAAGCAAAACAAGGCCAGAAGCTGACTGTGGAACAGACTATCAACTGCTCATATGCAAGTTCAAGTTGAAGCTGAAGACAATTAAAAGAAGTCCACAAGAGCCAAAATATAACCTTGATTATACCCCTCCTGAATTTAGAGACCATCTAAAGAATATATTTGATGCACTGAACACCAATGACCAAAAACCAGAGGAATTGTGGGATGATATCAAGAACATCATCCATGACTCGGACAGAATAGAACTGCCCTATTGGGTTTGCAAGGCTATAAGTCTTTACAGAAGCAGACTGCCACATCTTTCGCCTGCAAAGAGGCTGGTGGGTTCAAACAGCCATTTTGGTTAGCAGCCAAATGCTTTAACCACTGCACATGGAAAGTCAATTGGGCAGTTCTACTGAGAGGGAGCTCTGGTAGCGTAGTGCCTAAGGCACTTGAAAGCTAACCAGAAGGCTAGCGGTTCAAACCCACCAGCCACTACTCGGAAGGAAGATGGGGCAATCTACTTTCATAGTGATGATATTTTCTCGGAAACCCAAGTAGGGGTGGCTATGAGTTGGGTCCAACTCAACGGCACATAACAACAACAACAACAACTGAGTTTTATCAGTTGGAATTGACATTACACCTGTGGTTATAATTCCATTTGGGAATGGGTTTCTTTGTTACATTAATAAGGCAATATTAGTATAACCTACTCACTGCCATTGAGTTGATTCTGACTCATAGCGACCCTTTAGGATAGAGTAGGACTGCTCGCATAGGCTTTCCAAGGCTGAAAATCTTTATGGAAACAGACTGCCTCCTCTTTCTCTCTTGGAGCAGCTGCTGGGTTTGAACTGCTGACATTGTGCTTAGCAGGCAAGTGCTTTAACCACTATACCCCCAAAGTTCTTTGTATTAGTGTAAGGTATGTCTTCAATCAATCTCTTTTGAGATATAAAAGAGCAGTAAGCAAGCAAGCAGAGATGGAGGAAGATAGATGTCAGGCCACATGAAGATCTGCAAGGGACCATGGAACAGAAGCTGAAGAGAGACAAGGACCTTCTTCCCCCAGAGCTGACACAGAAAGCCTTCCCCTACAGCAAGTGACTTGAATTCAGACTTCTAGCATCCTAAACTGTAAGAAAATAAATTTATTTGTTAAAGCCAAAAAAAACCAAGATCATCATCCATGAAGAAAGCAAAAGATCATTAAAAAGACAGGAAAGGAAGAAAAGACCAAATGGATGTCAGAAGGGACTCTGTAACTTTCCCTTGAACAGTGAGTAGCTAAAGCAAGTGGAAGAAAT
>NW_006921661.1:10663083-10668219 GCF_000298275.1 Orycteropus afer afer
GATTCAGAAGAGGATGTGGAATGTGGGATATCATTTCTAATGCTAGATGAATCTTGGCTCAAAGCAAAGAATACCAGAAAGATGTTTACTTGTGTTTTCTGACAATGCAAAAACATTCAATTATGTGGATCATAAAAAAATTATGGATAACATTGAGAAGAATGGGAATTCCAGACACTTAACTGTACTCATGAGAAACTTGTACATAGACCAGGAGGCTGTTGTTCAAACAGAGCAAGAGCATACTGCATGGTTTAAAATCAGGAACAGAATGTGTCAGAGTTGTATCCTTTCACCATACTTATTTAATCTGTACGCTGAGCAAATAAACCAACAAACTGGACTATATGAAGAAGAAAGTGGCATCAGGATTGGAGGAAGACTCATTAACAACCTGTGACAGACGACACAACTTTGCTTACTGTAAGTGAGGATAACTTGAAACACTTACTGATGAAGATTAAAGACTGCAGTCTGCAGTACGGATTATACCTCAATACAAAGAAAACAAAAATCCTCACAACTGGACCAATAAGCAGTATCGTGATAAATGGAGAAAAAACTGAAGTTGTCAAAGACTTCATATTACTTGGTTCTACAATGAACACCAATGGAAGCAGAAGTCAAGACATCAGATGATGTACTGTATTGGGCAAATCTGCTGCAAAAGACCTCTCTCAAGTGCTGAAGAACAAAGATGTCTCCTTGAAGACTAAGGTCTCCCTAACCCAAGCCATGATATTTTCAATCACCTCATATGCATGTGAGAGCTGGACAATGAATAAGGAAGACTGAAGAGAGTTGATGCTTTTGAGTTGAGGGGATGGTGAAGAATACTGAAAGCACCGTGTACTGCTAGAAGAACTAATAAATCAGTCCTGGAAGAAGTGCAGCCAGAATGCTCCTTGGACGCAAAAATGACCAGACATCATCCCACTACTTTGATCATGTTGTCAGAAGGGTATCATGCTTGGTAAAGCAGAGCGTCAACAAAAGAGGGGAAAGGCCCTCAACAAGGTGGTTGACACAATGGCTGCAACGATGGGCTCAGATATAGCAAGGATTGTAAGGCTGGCACAGGATCAGGCAGTGTTTTGTTCTGCTGCACATAAGATCACTATGAGTCAGAGACGACTTGATAGCACCTAACAACAACAACACACATACATGTACACACACACATAAAATACATACATGTGGGATTGCCATGAGTCAGAATTGATTCAACAGCAACTAACAACTACAACATATTACATACACACATATGTACATATGTAGAAATGTTTGTGTAGATATATACATACATATATATATACATATTTAAACTAGTTTCTAACAGTTGCCTGGCCCTACTAGATTCTGGATTTGTAAGACATCTGATCTAATCAGAGAAAGGACCACATATTAAAAACTCAAGATAATGTACATGCCAAGAAGCATGAAATGAAGTCAAAAGCAGGTCAGAATATGAGAAGGATTTCTGAGGGAAACTTCATAGAGGATTTAGAATGTGAACCAGGCCTTGAGGGAAGAAGAGTAAGGAAAAGAACATAAGCAATGTACACAGGTAAGAATAGGTTATTTGTGTATTTATCTGGCCTTATATTTCTATACAAAGTTCAGTTTCTCTCATACAGTAAGTACACAATAAACTACTCACCAGTTCATTATGATGTCATTAATCTTGTATTAGTAACAAGTAACTCAATGAGTGAATCAAAGCATTCTGCTATGTAGCAAGGCTAAGTTATCAAGACACTACCAGAGGTAATTCCAAGTAAACTATGTTGGCTGAAAAAAGCAAGTTGCAGAAAGATACATCTAAGTACAACAGAAAAGGTAACACACTATTATTTATGGGTACATTATATGTAGTAAAATAAATGAAGGAGAGTAGACAAATACTGACCAAATTCATGAAGTAGTTGTCTCTGGAGACAGAGAATGAGACATAAGGGAGAGAATTCAAAGGGGCCTCAAACTTTCCTCTTATGTTTTACTTCTTCTGTATAAAAAAAATGATCCAAAGAATATAGATATTTGTATAAATTCCATTTTTTCTAGTAAAAAGTAAAATCAATTTTTTAAAAAAAGTGGTGTATGTATATACATACATACATACGTATATATACACACACACACACACGTATGGGAGCTCTGGTAGCATAATGGCTAAGGCACTTGACTGCTACCCAGAAGGCTGGCGGTTCAAACCCACCAGCTAATCCTTGGAAGGAAGATGGGGCAATCTACTTCCATAGTGATACTGCCTTGGAAACCCAAGGAAGGGTCGCTATGAGTCGGGTCCGACTTGACGGCACATAACAACGAACAACAACAACATATATGTATACACACACACACACACGTATATTGTTGTTGTTATGTGCCGTCAAGTCGGACGCGACTCACAGCGACCCCCCCTTGGGTTTCTGAGGCAGTATCACTATGGAAGTAGATTGCCCCATCTTTCTTCCAAGATACATATACATATACATATACATATACATATATATATATATATATATATACACACACACAAACACACACACACACTAACAACTACAACATGTTATACACACATATGTACATATGTAGAAATGTTTGTGTAACATGCACAACATGATGAATGTAATCGGTATCACTCAACTGTACGTGCAAAAATTATTAAATTGGCAAATATTTTGTTACCTGTATTTTTACCACAATAAGAAAAAATAAAACTGAAAAAAAAAAAAGAAGAAGTAATTTTATGAGACTGAAATGTGTGGAACATTTGGATCCATCCAAGTTTATGAAGGCGTATCACATATCTAAGTTTTTACCTTTTCTTATATTAACCTAGGAGCTCTGGTGGCGTAGTGCCTAAGGCATTTGATTGCTAACCAGAAGGCTGGCGGTTCAAACCCACCAGCCACTCCTTGGAAGGTTGGGCAACCTACTTCCATAGTGACACCGGAAGTGATATTGGAAACCCATGGAGGGGTCACTATGAGTCGGATCTGACTCAATGGCAGTAAGTTTGGGTTTGTATTAGCCTGGCTGAAGTAAGAACACTGTTAAATAAAGGAAAATGTCTTTACACTCATTTTAAATAGGAAATCTATAAAACCAAACCTTAACTGTATTGATCAGTACCATCAGGGGAAAGAACATTTCTCTGGCCAATATGAACATTCTAGTCACCAGACAGGTAATTTTTCTATAGATTAGTAACAATTTACCAGGCATCCCACAGCCTAGATGAAATTTCCTGCATAAACTTCCTTTATAGATGGATTTATATATACACACACATTTAAATTTTCCTAAAAGACATATTTGGAAAGAAAATATAAAAATGAAATAGTATTATACAGAATGAGACAATGACCTTAATTTTACTTTGCACTCTATGCTCGATCTTCTAACTAATAATTCAGACTCTTAGATATCAGAAAGAGGTAAGCCTTTCTTATTCAGACTGGACCAGTAATCCATTCTTCACGCAATCCAAAATGATGCTCAATAAACTGATATCCTAGTTTCTACATCCAACTTTTGTGAGCTTTGTGAACTCTGGGTACAACAACAAAACCTCTAGATACAATTTCTGTCTAAAAACGTGAACAATTAGACCCTGAAATATACTGAGAATCAAGCAACCGCCAATGCTAGATGCTATACGAAGAATTACGAAAGCTTCCCAACACATTTCCAGCTTGCTTCTAACTCCAGAAAGTTAACCAAATGGGAAGTAATGTCTCCCTTCTAGTTCATTAAGTTCCTTTATGTCAAACTCCATACAGAACAGAAACAAATGGATGAATGGACTAGTATAGTACTTTCTAGTTTACAAAGCACATTTTCATATATTCTTTCACTTAACCTTCACAAAAGTAGTAGGAAACACAGGATTATTATCCACAGTTAAATTAAATGGAAAAATTACTTTCAATTTTTACCTTGGTTAGAAAAGAGGGATAAGAAAGAAAGGATGGCTAGAATTCCAGACAGAAGAGTTTAGCCTAGTCTTAATGACCTAATGGAGTCCCTCGGTGTCACAAACTTAGTTGAAGGTTTGAGTTCACTCAGAGACAACTTGGAAGAAAGCTGGCAACTTGGCAATCTACTTCTAGAAAATCAACATTGAAAACCCTATTGAGTAGACACGTGGGGCTGCTATGAGTCAACTTTTTTTTTTAATAACCCAATATCACACCCCAGATAAACTATCTGCTGCCCTAAAAGTGTTTTACACTTTCTTTCCTATGACTATGGAACTCTAACGGTGCAGTGGCTAAGGCATTCATTCAGCTGCTAACCAAAACTTGGCAGTTTGAACTCACCAGCTGCTCTGAGGGAGAAAGGTGAAGCAGTCTGCTTCTGTAAAGATTTACAGCCTTGGAAACCCTATGGAGCAATCCCACTCTGTCCTATAGGGTCACTATGAGTGGGAATCTAATCGATGGCAGTGGGCTTGGTTTTAGTTTTCTATGATTGATCCCCTGATCAAGCCATTCCCTTGGTTAGAACATTCATTCCTCTCTCTTAAAAACTATGTCCCATTTTCTTTCCAAATAATGCTGTTTAATGTTCAAGCCTCATCTGCTTCACAAAATGGTCCCAGATTAGATATTCTTATCAGCATAAAAACATTTCCCTTATCCTCCTCCTTTTCAATCCCTATTACATAAACCTAAGTCTGCCAGCTGTTTTTAGTTATGCAATACACTTGTTGTTTTCCCTACCATTAGAGTATATATGCTGGTAGCTAGTAAAAAGCATCTCAACTTGTCCAATTTCTCCCACTGGGGTGTTAAAATAATTCATAGTATGTAATATAGCTCCTCCTTCATTGTATTGAGTAGGCTTATTTTCATCCTGCTAACTCATGATATCATTACAAACAGAAATAGTGAAAAGTATATTAGCTTAGGAATGAGGCAAATCTGTGTTTAACACCCTCTGCCACTTACTATGCTTGCAACTCCCTGTAAATCTAAAATTATTCCAAAATAAAAAAGTAAAAACCTTTCTGCCATTTACTACTGAGTAATTATATTGTTGGGAGCTCTGGTAGCATAGTGCCTAAGGCACTTGACTGCTAACCAGAAGGCTGGCGGTTCAAACCCACCAGCCACTCCTCGGAAGGAA
>NW_006921661.1:10668639-10671323 GCF_000298275.1 Orycteropus afer afer
TACGTGCTGCTGAGTCGGCCCTGACTCATAGCGACCCCTCCTTGGGTTTCCGAGGCAGTATCACTACGGAAATAGGATTGCCTAACCTTCCTTCCGAGACTAGAGATCCTCAAAAGCAGCTTTTTTTTAGTTTTTTCAACAGACATTTTACAATACTTTTTAATTAGAAAAATGTAATAAACCTTTTTTCCTCACAGCTCTGGTGATGTAGTGCCTAAGACATTTGACTGCTAACCAGAAGGCTGGTGGTTCAAACCCACCAGCCACTCCTCGGACAGAATGTTGGGCAATCTACTTCCATAGTGACACTGCCTTGGAACTCCAAGGAGGGGTCGCTATGACTAGAACTTCATTCATAATATGATTTCTTATTTCCTAATCGTTAAGTGCCACCCACTGATTTCTTAGCACAATCATTAAGCACCACTGCAAACAATAAACGCCCCCCCTCTAATATACTAAGGTCATTCTGTTTACTCATTCCCTTCTACTCACCTCATACCTCTATTCTCATTCCTAAGGACCCATCTTTTTTGTGCTTTGAATGCAAATTTACAGAGCAAAATTTGTTTTACATTCAACAGTTTATATACATTTGATTTCACGCCCTGATTACCATCTCGGACCACAACACAATCTCCTTCCCTCCCATTCCTATGACCACTCCCTCTCTGTACTCTTCTTAACTGTGCATTCCTGTCTATCCAGCTTTCCCTCTACGTGAATGCTGCCCCTCTGGTGCCCTACTGCTGACTGCTCTAAGGGGTGCATCTCCTTAGAGTAGGTGAATGCATCACCCTAGGGTAGGTGGTTCTGGATATTGGTCTTTCTACTGTTGGGCTGAAAGCCAATCTTTGGGAGTGAGTCCAATTCTAGGCCCAAAGGGTAACCCGGGACTATAGTCTTAGGGGTTCCACCAAGCTCTATCTAACCAATAATTCTGGTCATTTTTGTGTTTTTGAATTTTGCTTCACATTTTTCCTCCCATTCTATTCAGGATCTCCAGTTTTGATCCCTTTTCAAGTGGTTGTCACAGGTAGCCAGGCACCATCTAGTTCTTCTGGTCTCAAGGTCCATCACATCCTTGGACTAACTGTTTCCAGCTGGTTTTGATTTTCTTCACTCTTCTTTGCTTCAGATGAGAGGAGACCAATCCTAGACGGCCACTCAAAAACTTTTAAGACCCCAGTTGCTACTCACCAAAGTAGGTTGTGGAACAAGATTTTTATGTACTATGTTGTGCCAATTGAGCTCAGTGTCCCCCAATACTATGGTCCCGAGTCAGCAGGCCTGGTGATTCTCTTTCAAGGCACTCGGTTGTCTCTGCTTCTAAAATGAGTCATGGCTAATTTTGAATCACTCGTATCTAAGAAAGAAGAACCCATCTTTTTAACTTACAAATCAATCTGCGTATTTCTTAAGAAACTTAATCAGCAAGAAGGATTAAATGTGCAGATACCAGTAACCTTTGTGTCAAAAGAGCATGTGGAAGTAAGACTAAACCCACAGTGAAGCTAGGAGTGAATGCAACACGTACTTAAGGAGGATGAACTTTTCCCTTCTTGCTACAGGTGGCCTTAATTCGGGCGCTCAATTCTTTTTCCCTGGACCAGTGTTTTCCTAATAATTTCAGCTATATAACCCAATACATAACACAGACAAAAGCAATAGCTGTTCTGACTTAAGTCAAGAGAGGGTGAGTACGTACAGCCGCACCAGCTCAGCTCTGCAAGGAAGCTTAGGGGCTCTGTGCACCAATATGAAAAATCAGTCCCAGACCAGTGTGACCCACAGACCCCCTAGAAGTCTCCAAGAGCCCTTTCAGGAAATCCATGAGGTTAATCATCACCTGTCTGTCAATCTGTCACACTGTGATGGCCTCTGCAATGCTATGATGCTGGAGGCTATGTTACCTGTACTTCAAATACAATCAAGGTCACCCATGATATAAACAGGTTTCAGCGGAGCTTCTAGACTAAGACAGACTAGGATGAAAGGCCTGGAGATCTGGCTCTAAAAATTAGTCAGAGAAAATTTTATGGATCACAGCAGAACACTGTCCAATTCACTTGCTTTGGATACACCACCAGGAGTGGTCATTAGACCTCTACTTCACCAAACATGATGCTAGAGGACATCACGTTTGGAGAAGTACAGGACTAATGAGGATGTGGGAGACCCTCGGTGAGATGGACTGGCACAACCTGCCCCAACAATGGACTTCAACACAGGACCAGGCAATAGTTGTATATACTATCATGATGAGTTGCAGTCGACGTGACTGATGGTAGTTTGTAACAACCACAACAACTACATGAAGTCAAAATTTTTCACAAAACTAAAATATAATTTGTCTTTTTACCATGTTGACCTCTGCACTGAGGTACAAAAGCGATGGTCCTGGCTATTTACAATAGCAAAAAGATGGAAACAACCTACGCACCCATCAACAGAACAACGGATAACCAAACATACATACAATGTGGTACATACACACAACGGAATACTGTTGTTGCTGTTGTTGTTATGTGCCGTCGAGTAGGATCCGACTCATGGCAACCCCTTCTTGGGTTACCGAGGCGGTATCACTACAGAAATAGATTGCCCAACCTTCCTTCCGAGGAGTGGCTGGTGGGTTTGAACCGCCAGCCTTCTGGTTAGCAGTCAAGTGCATTAGGCACTAT
>NW_006921661.1:10672033-10676307 GCF_000298275.1 Orycteropus afer afer
AACCTTCCTTCCGAGGAGTGGCTGGTGGGTTTGAACCACCAGCCGTCTGGTTAGCAGGCAAGTGTCTTAGCCACTATGCTACCAGAGCTCCCGTTATCCAGTCTTGACGCGAAAATCAGAATTCTGGAAAACTTATGCTTGTCACTAGGAGCTTGTCAGTGACCCATTTCTTAGACATCTGAGAGCTAGGTAGTAATAACTATATAATGAAATCTGTCAATGTTTGGAAGATCTAGATAACTCAGTCAACGATTTCCAAATGACCAATGAATTTCCACATGACCAATGTAACAGAGTACAAAAAATTCAATGAAACTGTGATTCCATACTGCAACTAATCTTTAAGAAACAACCACTTGTCAAATTTGGGTGCCGTGTCAAAGTAGACTATCTACAATCATCCAAAGTGGCTATTAAATACTCTTACCTTTTCCAAATGTCCGAGGCTGGATTTTTCTTTATATACACTAAATACTGGATTTTTCTTTACATACACTAAATATGTTGTTCGATCAAAACAACGTATCAACAGTCAGAATGCAAAAGAAGATCTGAAAATTCATCTATCTTTTATTAAACAAGACACTACAGAGATATGCAAAAATGTATAAAATAATGCTACCCTTCCAAGTATTTAGTTATTTTTCATGAAAACTGTGTCACTTATGTTCAACATACGAATTAACTATTATTATGAAATCAATTTGATCATATTTAAAAACAGAGGTATGATTTTAATGAAACATTAGGATTGTTTTCACCATAGCAGTGGTCTCTGTCAGGTAATTTTGCCTCTCCAAGGACATCTGACCATGTCTGGAGACATTCTTGGTTGTTGTAACTTGAGGGCGGGGAGGTGCTAAAGGCATCTAGTGGGTAGAGGCCAGGAATATTACTCAACACCCTTTAATACATGAGACAGGCCCCACAACGAAGAATTATCTGACCCTACAGACATACTGTGTCAGGTAATTAGGGTCCACTCCAAATGCAAAAGAATGTACCAAATTCTCAAGAAATGTTATTCATACACCTTGCTTCCAGTATCATTAAATCCCTAAATTTCTTAGTACCCTAACCTTTCAACGAACTGCATACTTACAGATGTGCTCCTTATTGAAAATTAATCATCAAAACTACTATCCTTTATTTCTAATTTAACTGTCACCTAATTAATATTATAATAAAACAATATAATCGATGTTTTTCTAATCTGCCAATGAGTTTGGTTCCCTAAAAATTCTATTTGCTCTTAGATATCGAGGAGTTGAACCAAATACATGTAGTATATAAACTATATGGATCTTCTTATCTAAGCCCCATATTTCAGAAGCACATAAATATCCAGGCTCTTTTATGACTATTTTTAGGTCACTCCTCCATAGTTGTTTACTTATATAAGCCAACACACTTGCACCAAGCAATATGAAAACAAAGATAAGACAGAAACATTTCAACATAGTCTAATATAATAATATAAAGACAAACAGCTAAAATCCAAAACTGTATGTGCTGTAAATAGAAGTATCAAATAAGTGTTACGGAAGCTTGAGGGAGAAGGAATGCCAGGAAAGGTTTCCCAAAACAGAGTAATGCTTGAACTGAGAAAATGTCACAGAAAACCTACACCGTTCACATCATAGTATTCAGACTACACTTCTCATCTGCTCACACACATTTTTTTCAGTTTTTACTTTGTTACATAAACAAAAACAAAGTGGCAATCTATTTCAAATAGACCAAAGTGGCAAAACTAATTCAATTTCAAATCTTAAATGAAGAGAGAAAAACTAGTAATTTTATCAAAGGATCTAAGTCCATTATCTCCATCCTGTCCAAATTCTGGCTTTAGTATCCTTTTTTTTTTCACCAAGTAACACACCATCTGTTACCCAGTTAACAAACGTTTCTTTCTAAATTTTTAAGACTGGCAAGGGAATAATCACTGCTTTTTTTTTCCCCCCTCAGGTAGTTTTAGTCCAAACTGGGCTTTAATTTCCTCACCTTATTCTATTACAATACTTTATTTTGAATTCTGCACCAAAGAGAAACCATGGAGTTCCAAGGTACAAGAATTACAAAGTGACCTCTGCCTTACTTTCCAAGTCTTCTACTTCCTGCTTTCTATTCCAATACTGTGGGCTACTAACTGGACTCTTCTGAATCCAGAGTCGCTGTCACAGGTCAAAAATGCAGATACAGAACAAGAAACTAGCCCACAACCCGTAGTTTTATCCATCCGTTTCCAATACATAACATCCTGACGTTCTTTAACAAGCTTTGAAGTTTAGTTGGTCTAGGTAATGTACCACTAATGAAGCTTCTCCCTTATTTTGACCAGAGCTAAGAGCACTCAA
This sequence comes from Orycteropus afer afer, assembly GCF_000298275.1. Taxonomy (NCBI): domain Eukaryota; kingdom Metazoa; phylum Chordata; class Mammalia; order Tubulidentata; family Orycteropodidae; genus Orycteropus; species Orycteropus afer. Next base: position 10,674,391 of record NW_006921661.1, read on the forward strand.
ATCCGAAACGCTATTTAAGACTACGTCTACTACTAACTACCGATTGTCTCCCCTCCTTACCCCTGGAAGCCTCAATAATGGAACCTTCTGAGAGGGTAGTGTGGTAGGAAAATTTCTAGACAGAATTAGGACATCTAACTAATACCGTCCTTTCTCTAAGCCTCGGTTTCTCCATCTATAGAACTTGCAGGTGATGCAGGGGAAAAGGATTGGCTTAAATAATTTGTAAGGTTCTTATGACTACAGTAATTCAGAAATCCAATCTTTCTCCTCATCTGGCTTTTACACAGAACACGTGGGAGAACAGAAAATAAGATTCTACTGCACTGAGCCAATCTTAACTCTCAGATATTACCTTAAAAAGCTAGCAAACTCTCAACCCACCCACTAACCCATTTCTCTCGCAGAGAAGTAGTTAAAAAAAAGCCCAATCCCGTACCACCGCCAACAAAGTCTGGGGAGATCATCTTAAGGCGCTGCCTCTGCAAAGGGCTGGCCCAATGCGGGTACTTAATCACCATAAAGCGAATGAATGAGTACAACCAGCTAAAAGAACGCTCCTTCAGCGTGGGTTGCAACTAGAGACCTATTCAACCCAGGTCCCACCAACATCGATTCCCTCCCAAGGCCCGAAGAGCTAGGCCGGGGGGGGGCCACAAGATCGCGGGCCCCGCCCACTCCCTCTGGGTGGAAGGTGCGCCAGTGGCGCGAGACTTCGGCTCGGAGAGGGCCTGGGATGCCCCGCGCACCCGCCCGCCCTGAGGGGAGGAGCCCGCCGGTCCCTGGCCGCCACCGCTCCGGCTCCCGACTTACCGCGATGCGGTGAGGGAGGGGACGTGTCAGGAGTGAGGGCCCAGGCCCGTTCGCCACCCGCCGCTTTCTAAGCAGCGCGCGGCCGCCACGAAACCGCCGCCGCCACTACCACCGCCACCGACCGCCGCTCCGGGCGCTGAGCGCAGAGGGCCCGACTGCGTCACACGCCGCCTGCCGTCAGAGGCTCGCTCCCAGTGCTCCGCCCTCGCTGTTTGTGCATTGGCAGACGAGGCCGCCACTCTAGGCCCGCCCTGTTATTCATTGGGCAACTAGTCTTTTGAAACAGAACGTGAGGGTGGTCTTCGGGACAAGGGACAAGGGGGAAGAGGAGGGGCATGAAGAGTTAGGGAGAGGAAAAGGGGAGGAGCGGTGGAAGGGATTATGGAGTCCCGCCCTCACACTGCCGGGGTTGGCTGGGAGAGAGTGGTGGCGTCACACAGGGCCTCTCGAAGTGGGCTGAGGAGTGGCTACATGGGGGTGTACAGAGCAAGGTATGGGAGGAGTGGTAACGTCATATCGAGGCTCCTCCCCCTGTCTTGGGGCCCGGAGACTCAGGCTGCGGAAGCTCGGGCCAATCAGAAGAAAGGCTCCAGGATGGCATGGTAACTATTTTACCCTTCCTTGTCCCAATCCGCAGGCGGTGAAGGGAAGGCTTCCTGGTGGCCTAGCCCGCACTTCCTGGCCAGACCACGTGCGGAGCTGGAGGACCCTTCCAGGAGGTCCATCTGGGCTCATAACTTGCCTGCGACTGCTCTGAAATCCAAAATTCTTGCCTCCTTTCTTGCCTCATGCCAGCACTAGTAGTACACCCTTTCCCTCTCTGAACCTCAGTTTCCTTCTCATAAAAGAGAGGCAAGGATTATCGCAGAAACCATAGAATAGTCTTTATGAACATTCGAGATGCCTAAAGGGAACGGCCCAGTATAGAGCCTGGAACAAATAAGAATTCTTGGCTTTCCTGATCACAGCTACACTTAGACACCTTAAAATCCCGTTGTCATCGAGTATATTTCAACTCATAGTGACCCAATGGGATAGAGTAGAAGTGCCCCACAGGGTTTCCTAAGCAGTAAATCTTTATGGAAGCAAATTACCACTTCTTTC
>NW_006921661.1:10677617-10678368 GCF_000298275.1 Orycteropus afer afer
ACACACACACACACACACACACATATATAGCTACCTTCCTTGTGGTTCATCAAACATCCCTCCTTTCCTTCCACTCACCTTCCTGTGTCCAGCCATTTCACTTGCTCTACATCAGAAAGTCATTAAACTCTCTCCCTGGATACTTACAGTAGCTTCCTTACTGCCCTCCTGAACCTTTGCTTTCTCGTCTTACAATCCTGAAGCCTAACTCTGTTCAGGCCTTACCTCTGCTAGTTTATTTTGGTGTTCCTAAACCCATGCACACAGGAGGTACACATTAGATATTTAATGCATGAATGAGTGAATTATTTTCAGCAGTAAGGGAATGGTAGTAAAAATGTAGTTTAGAGTCAGAGAAACCTGAGCTTAAATCTAGGTTTAACTCTATATTAGCTGTGTGAACTTAGACAAATTTTCTAACCCTCAGTTCCTTGTCTGTAAAATGGAGCTAACAGTTTTACTTGCCTCATAGGGTTGTGGGAATTAAATGAGATAATACATGTAAATAACTTAGCATGGTACTTGACACATACATAGTAAGTCATGAATAAATGGTAGATAATGTTTAGCCTGGGGGAGGATTTCTTTGTGGATCCAAGGCTTCCTGGGACCATATACTCTTTTTTTTTTTTTTTATTTGGGTGAAGATTTACAGTGTAAATTCACTTTTCATACAGCAGTTTACATAATATACTTTGTCTCATGTCATTGACCAAAATTTACAATGCAACAGCTCCCCTCCCACTTCCTC
>NW_006921661.1:10678468-10712945 GCF_000298275.1 Orycteropus afer afer
TGTGTCTACTTGAGGTAAATGTTTAATTCACATGCCTGTACTTTGTTTAGCTGGAAACCACAGGTATGGCTTCAATTCCAGACCTGCAGGGTAGCTAGGGGCCATAGTCTCAGTGGTTCCACCAGGCACTATTAGACCAGCAAAGGGACCATATACTCTTACTCTGCCTAATCCTCATAGGATCCCTTTTAGTTGTCATCATCTTCTTTCTTCCACTGTAAAAAATGAGCATTTTGGGACATATTCACAAAAGCTTGCTAAGCCAGCCCTGTCCTGAACATCAGGAGCCCAGAGATGTCCAGAGATCAACACTCTGCACTGGCCAAGAAAGACAGCTGAGGAAAGTCCACTTGTGTCCTGGAAGCTCCCCAGTCTCTCATACACATGCCCTGAGAACTCACCCCAGACAGCTGTGAAGGATTGGTGCTAATGGAAGAGATAGATATGTAAGAACTACAGAAACATGCAAGAGTAAGAACGATTTACTTCCAGAGTAACTGTTGTAGGTTTCTTATATGGTGCATTGGAAAGAGCAGTAGATTTGGGGTCAAATAGAGCTAGGTTCAAGTCCTAGATCTGCTACTTTTTAGAGCTTGCACAAATAATTTAACTATTCTTTGTCCCAGTTTCCTTGTTGATTAAATAGACACAATAATTCCTAGTTGAACGTCAGAAAAGATAAAGGAATTTACAAGAGACTGGGCACATGTTTGGTGCATGTTGATTCCCTTCCTCTTTTCTTATAACTTGATAAGAAAGGTTAAGGTTTATAAATAGTTTATAGTTGGATATTTTAAAATCCTGTCTGAATATCTTTGACTTTTAACTGGGTGATTCATTTAGTCCATTTGCATTGAATGAATTTAGTGGTATACTCAGGATTTTATCTAACATTTTATGCTTTTTGTCTCACCTAGAATCATGCCCATCCTTCAAATTCCATCTCAATTCAAAAAATACTTCACGAGTGCCTACTGTACGCTAGGCTTTGGGCTAAGCTGAGAGCCAGAAATGAAACAGAACAGAATTCCATCCTAATTGAGCTCCCAGGAAGGTGGAAATAGACAGGCAACAAGTTATTTTTCTACATCGTTGTCAGAGCACTAATAAGGATGTGATGGAATGCCATCCAATGCTGTATGTGGAGTGGAGTGGTGGGCAGAAACTGACAGCTAGGGAGAGATAAGGATAAAGTTGAGCAAAGCCTTCATGGAAGAGAGGAGTGTAGCTAGAATGTAAAATATGTGGTTGCTAAGAAGATGGCTACTCTGGTAGCATAGTGGCTAAAGACACTTGCCTGCTAACCAGACAGCTGGTGGTTCAAACCCACCAGCCACTCCTTGGAAGGAAGGTTGGGCAACCCTACTTCCGTAGTGATACTGCCTCGGAAACCCAAGGAGGGGTCGCTATGAGTCAGGTTTGACTCCACGGCACATAACAACAACAACAAGAAGATGGCCAGAAATGAGGATGTTGAAAAACAATCTAAGGAATTTTCTCTCTTCCTGAAAGCTCTAAGGAGTTACTGAATAATTTGCAGCCAGGATGGGACATGGTTAGATCTGTGTTTTAAGAAAAGCCATTGTAGCTGTAATATGGAGGATAATGGATAGATATGAGAGCAAGGAGCCCATTGGAGGAGATCTTCTGTAGGAAGCTTTCCTGGACATCTACATCCCACATTTACTTCTCTTCTGCTGTCCCCAGCTCTATGCTGTCACTATGATACTAGAGGCTTGGAACATCCCTGTGAACAAACGTTGTCTGCTTGGGGAGTTTGGTATATATGTGTGGATGGGAGCATGAAGCAGTGATTGTTGCTGAAGCTGGAGAATGATGGTACCATTTCAGGCATAGGCCTCTCTAAGGTATGTCCAAACACCAGGCCAACCAAACAGAAGGGCAAAAGACACTAGAAGGCCTCAACAATAGCTGTAGCTACTTGGACAATGGACAAATGACAGTTCAGGAAACACTGAGCACCTACAGAATATGGATGAGAGTAGATGCTTATTTAATTTATTTTTATCTATAAAATGGATTTCATCAGAGTTACTGTACCAGAATATTTAGAGGATCAAATAAAAGAGTACATAAAGCCCCTGGCACATACTAAGACATTCTTTCCTTCTGCTTTTCTTCACATAAATCAAGGTGATAGTCTTTCAAAAAGATTCAGAGGGTCAGTGACAGGGTCAGACAATTCAGAAAAGGCTGTCATGAGTAGCGTTCAGGCTGTAGCCAACATGCCTAGTGATAATATCATGTCTTGCGTACTTTGCATATGCCTGACATGCCACTAAATTACTTCGCTTAATTCTCACAACAATCTTGTCATGTGGATATTCTTAAAACCATTTACAGATGAGAAAACTGAGGCTCAGGGCCATATGGTGCATTGTCCAAGGTCGGCAAAGAATTAAAGGCTGGATTCAGGTACTGGGGATCCTTTAGAGGCAGAGAGAAGGGACCCAGCATCAGCTTATAGTATTTAGGAAACTAGGGCCAAGAGCCAGCACCCATGAGTTAGAGCTAGACATGCAGCCCCAAGGCAGAAATCCTGCCTAGTTACTTGAAATTGGTTGGATGTGGTTCTTTTAGTAAAACTTCACTAATTATCCATTTGCCCTGGAACCTTGAAGTATGGAGTGGGAGAGAATCCAAAGTTAAATAGTTTTTAGAATAAACAACTTTCCAAACTGGGAGCCCCTTGGATTCAGAATCAAATCAGACAACTTCCGCTTCCCGCACCATTGCCTAGCACAGGGTCTGCCACAGAGCAGGCCTAGGCTGAGTGAATGAACAAGCATCAATGCCTGAAAAAAGAGCTCTGGCAAGTTAATCAACAGCTTGGAGCCTCTGTCTCTCCATCGGCAAATGGTGATTATAATTATAGTGGTTAAGATGCTAGACTTGAATCCTGGCTATGACATTCACCATTGTGTGAGCACTTAATTTATCTCTCTGTTTTCTTTTGGTAAAATGAAGATATTACTACTATCTATCTCAAAGGGGTTTTATGAGGATTAAATGAAATAAATAAAAAGTAGAATAGTTCTGGAGACATAGAAGGTGGTCAGAATGTCTTAGTTATTACTATGGAGATCTCAACTGGGGGAAAACGTGAAGGTAATAGGTCTAGCTCAGAGCTTGTCCATCTCCTCCAGGTGCTGACAACCCCCTAATGTAATGTGGGAGGGGTTACTGGCTCCGTCACCCTCTTTCCCTGTTGAAGTAGGATGGTCTTTCAAAGGGAGCCAGAGGTCCCCTCAAGTTCCTTTATGGGTCAAGAAGGATCAGGATGAGAAGGAAACCCGGGGAGCTAGTTTCTGGGGATCAAGCCTCTCAGGATGAGGAGAGACCCAGGGTTGGGGGCAGTATGAGAGGATCCACTCCTTGTGCTATGTGGAACAGGGCGCCCTCTCCTGATCAAAGACAAAAACAGCTCTGGCCCAGGTGCCTGTGGGTGGGCCTCACCAGATCTCACTACTTGCTAGGTGCCTTTACCTTTGCTTAAAGGCGCCCAACCTGCTTGGGTGAGCAAACTTTGGGGAGGGGCGCCGAGGTTGAGAGGAAACTGGCTGTTTCCGCGGGGCGGGGCTGAGTAAGCCGGTCAGAATGGAGGGTGGCAGGAGAGACCAGGGCAGGGAATGAAAGCAATTGAGGCTTGTTGAATTAATTTTATGTTCTTTCAACAGGTGATGGAACGCAGTTGACAGGTAAGGTGACTGGGTGGCCAGCCCAACGTGTTATCCTATATGTCTAGGGCCTTTTCGACTGCTCCATCTCAGTCGGAATTAGTGGGGTAGAACAAGGCTGAAGACGCATGGCGACAAGACACAGATTCAGGAGAGAGCAGGGGGTCTGAGCCCCCATTAGTGGGGAGGGGACAGGGGCGCTGCTTCCTCCACAAGTTCCGCCCCAAGTGCGCCGGCCCCGCCTTCGTCGTTCCCGCTCTGGTCCCCGCCGCTCCCCGCGGCTGGGTTGGGGCTCCCCCCGCCCGCCCGGGCTTCACCCCGTCTCCGGCCCTGCGCTGGCACCGCCTCCTCGCCTCCGCCTCCTGGGTGAGTATGTGCATGGGTGCTTTGAATCTATGGGCAGCCCCACTAAGGAGAGCTCGGCCACGCGGTTTGGCCTCTGTAAAACCGGGCCCCTAGCGTTGAGGTCCAGGTACCTGCCCCCTCATGCACACGCGGTATCCCAGGAGCTGCCTCCTTCCCTCCCCTCCTCCACCTCCGGCTCTGTGTGCAGGGATTGAGCTCTCCCTGCAATGTTTCTGTACTCTTGGGCCTCCCGATCAGGATTTCTTCTAAGTGTAGAGATGGAGGTGTGGGGGCCCTTGGAACTTCACAGACTGGTTTCAAATCTCGGCTCAGCTCCTTATTAGCTTGTGACCTTCAGCGAGTGCTTTAACCTCTCTGAGAATCAGTTTCCTCATCTGCAAAACAAAAATATACAGGTTACAGTGCCTAACTGGGAGCTCTGGTAGCATAGTGCTTAAGGCATTTGACTGCTAACCAGAAGGCTGGCGGTTCAAACCCACCAGCCACTCCTTGGAAGGAAGATGGGACAATCTACTTACGTAGTGATACTGCCAAGGAGGGGTCACTATGAGTCGGGTCCGACTCGACGGTACATAACAAGAAGTCACAGCGACCCCTCCTGGGGTTTCCGAGGCATCTTCCTTCCGAGGAGTGGCTGGTAGATTTGAACCGCCAGCCTTCTGGTTAGCAGTCAAGTGCCTTAGGCACTATGCTACCAGAGCTCCCGGTGTAGTGCCTCGTACTCAGTAATCAATTGCTGTCAGTGGATTCCAACTAATGGTGACCTCATTTGTGTCAGCAGAAAACTCCACCATGGGGGTTTTCTTTCGGAAGTAGATTGCCAGGCCTTTCATCCAGGGTGCCACTGAATGGACTTAAGTTGCCAACCTTTTGGTTGGCAGCTGAGCACATTAACCATTTGCACTTCCCAAGTGCTCGGAGTAGCCGTTAGGCACCCAGTAGGAAGGTTGGGCAACCTACTTTCCCAATGATACCTCCTCAGAAACCCAAGGAGGGGTCGCTATCAGTCAGGTCCGACTCCACGGCACATAACAGCAACAAAAACAACAATAGATGTGGGCTAGAGACTTAACAAGATCTCTTACGAACCTTTGGAGAAGAGGTAGATCTCCTAAGAAATCAGTTTTCAGCTAAGTATTACCTTAGTTTTCAGTTAAATAATGCCTGTGAAGAAGTTAGAGCTGTCCAGGGATTGAACAACTGCCCTTCTGGTAGGAAACTCCTGTCCTGAGATCTGCAGAACCAGAATGACCAAGTTGGAAGGGTCTTAGAAACAATCTTTACCACATAATTCCCACATTGCACAGCTGTGGAAACAGGTCTAGACTAAGGTGACTAGGTGACTTGCCCAAGGTCACACAATTAAAAGGGATGGATTTGGAGCCCACTAGCCTCAGGAAGGGATATTGGGAAGATGGATGAGTGATGCTGCAACCATGTCTGATTTGACCTGGGTGGAGGAGTTGTTCCTCTTCTAGGGCCTTAAGAGACTTGGTCCATTTGAGGATCCAGGGAATTTTATCTGAGAGCCTCATCAGAGCCACTTCCAACTCCCCTGGAAGTTCCCTGGCTCCCAAAAGGAGCTTGAACCATTGAGGCAGACTTCCTGATCTCATGTGCCAGAGGGGTGAGTAGGGGAAGATGGGTGAAAATGTAGGAGCATATCCACCTAGCTTATTCCAGAATGCCAGGAGGCGGGCTTGACTTGAGATCAGGGCTCTTCCTTAGGGTGGGGCTGGAGGACAGAGTCAGGCTGGGGTGTGGCCAGTAAGGGTTTAGACTTGATCTGGCATGGTCCTGGAGCCCAGAAAGGAAGTTCTTTGTGTATATGGAGCCAGGCCCTGTTTAGCAACAAAAAGCCCCAGTTCAGCGATAGCTTTCCCCCCAGCTCACCATATGGCTTTGAAGAAGGAATGGCCTTTCCCTTTCTGTGTCTTGGTTTCTTGTCTGTACAATGGACACAAGGCTCACTGACTCATCTATGTGGAATTTGTTTTTCATAGTTCTTCCTCCTATGGATAGGTACTCCTCCCTCCCTCACACCAGTTTTAACCTGATCTTTCTGCCCAGGGCTTTGACCCTGAGAGGGAGGGGTCATGAAAGGTCAGAATTTTGTGTGATTTTTCATGGGCCCCCATCACCCTAGTGTTGGCTCTTCTATTTGCTGTGTGACTGGATCACGTTGCTGCCCCTCTATTGGTCTTAACTTCATCTCCTAGTCACTGAGGGGGGGTGGGCTAGTGTTATTATTGTATACTCAGCTACTATAGTTCCTGACCTTAGATGTCCTTGTCTGATGGGGGAATCACAGTCCTTAGGATGCCTCAATTGGTCTTGGGAGGTTGGTGGACAGGCCCTGGACACCGGGAAGCCTCCAGAAGCTGACCAAGCAAATTTCCCCAGCAAACAGCAAGCCCAGGCTAATGCTAGGCCTGATTCTGCAAAGCCTTTCACCCTCAGAACACATGAGGCAGCAGGCAGTAACAGACAGGGAGTTGAGGTTCTGTCATCTTCCATGGAGCCCTGCTGTTGTGGACTGTGATGCAGACACACAGAGCACACAGAGCCTGGAAGGGACTGAAGGTGCAAGAGGGCTTTGGGCCAGTGGAGAGGCATTGAGAGCTGATGAGAGGCCCTGAAACCTAAAAGTTGGGGCTAAGGTTCAAAGACCTGGGTGAAGAGATGGACCATTCTGCCCATGGGTAGATTTTAGGGTTGGTTTATGAAATAAGAGACTAGTTAAATCAGCTCTTACAGTTCTAGGCCTGTCAAGTCAGGCATAGGGGTAATGGGGAGGCCTCCTAATTTATTCAAGCTTCTTCCCTTTCTTCCATTCTCTTCCCTCTGAAATTGAAGGTGAATGCTCTGGTGGCGTAGTGCATAAGGCATTTGACTGCTAACCAGAAGGCTGGTGGTTCAAACCCACTAGCCCACTCCTCGGAAGGAAGATTGGGCGATCTATTTCCATAGTGATACTGCCTCAGAAACCCAAGGAGGGGTTGCTGTGAGTAAGGACCAACTCGATGGCAGTGAGTTTGGTTTTTGGTTTGGTTCTCTTGGGATTCCAAGAGAATATGAGGACATTCTCATGGTCTTCCTTATGTAGGTCAGGAGCTGTGTGGGACTCAGTGGCCCCTTCCTTATACTACCTACCCCATAGTACAGCCAAGTTTAGGACTGAGCACAAGAACTGGCTTCACCACCAAGCCCCAATCCTGGGGTGCTGACAGCACGCCACTCCATTCCCAGGTCTGACAAGATGTACCAGGTCCCACTGCCTCTGGACCGGGATGGGACCCTGGTCCGGCTCCGCTTCACCCTGGTGGCCCTGGTCACAGTCTGCTGTCCACTTGTCGCCTTCCTCTTCTGCATCCTCTGGTCCCTGCTCTTCCACTTCAAGGAGACAACGGCCACACACTGTGGGGTATGGCTTGAGGGACACTGATACCTCATATTTGGGGTCGTCTGGATCTTTTTTGGATCCTGATTCTCTTGGCACAGGATTTGCCAACTCTCTACTGGGGTCTAGCAAACATGCTAGGCTGCTGGAGGGATGCCTGAAAGCTGAGGTCTCAAGGATTGGCTTCCTTCCACCTTCCATGGAGGCCATTGGGGGCTGGGGACACTGAAGTTGAACCTAGAACTCAATTCATACTTCATGGTGGGGCAGATTCAGGAGCCCCAGGATTTTCTGGGTGGTGGTGGGGGGGGGGTATGTGGAGAGACTAGGACTAGGCTAGAGGGGATCTGGGCCCCTTAGTGTGGCACCATGGGCTTGTGCCTGTCTCTATAGGAATATGATTCTCTAAATGTGTGAATCAGAGGCATGACTGTATTTAATGACTTTATGTGGGGACTGTGTGTGAAAGGATTCTATCTGTGTTTGTCTGGATAAGGACCTGATTATGTATGTATTTGTGTGTTCTGAAGTTCCATAGGTGGCCAGGTACCCTCTGGGCAGGGATGTGGAGTCCTGGGCCACAAAGAACAATGTGAATCCTTTCTCAGATCTTGGAGTAAATGGGGTGGGACCTGTGTTCTACTCCTTAGCTTGTCCACTGACTCTCTGTATGACCTGAGACACACAGACTGGGCTTTAGTTTTCTGAGGTCTAAAATGGGGTTGATAATTTCCACACTCCTTCCCAGCACTAGTATGGAGCTCCAGATAGAGGGAGGATGTGAAGGTGGTTTGGGAAGTATGAAGGGTAAGGAGCAGAAGGAGGAGGAGGAGGGAAAGGAGATTGTCAGGCTGGAAGGCAGAGCAGGAGAGAATGTTAGCCTGGGGGCTCAAGGTGGAGAAGAAGCAGCAGGGCTTGGGCATGGACCCTGAAACTAGCCTCAGAAAGAGCTGTGAAGCCCCATCTCTCCCCACCCCCAGCCCCTGCTAGCTGGGCTCCCCACTTTCCTATAGATAGCATCTGCTCCAGAAAAAGGACAGCGACGGGCAGTGGGATCTGGCCGGGAGTATGCGATGGAGGCTGATTTCTCTTGTTCATATGACTTGAGATTTCCCCTCCTTCTGATTTGTCACTGGATAGAGGTGGGCCTTGAGCTGCTAGCAGCCAGTCTGATGAGACCCAAGACTGGAAGCTGTCAGAAGGAATTGCACTGGAAGAAAAGGCATACATATGGCCGGATGATCTGAGCAGGAGGATCAGAAAGGATTTATACAGTGGCCTTCCCTAACCTAGCTTTCGTCTCAGATAAAGGCACCAAGTGTTCCCATAACCCTGGCTAACTCCTGTTCATCCTGCAAAGTTCTGCTTAGGTGTCCCTTCCTCCAAAAAAGCCTTCCCTAGCCTCCTTAGGTCAAACTTAATCACTCCTCTGGGTGCCCATAGTTCCTTGTGTTATCTCTAACACAGTTCTAACACATTACACTTGTGTCTGGCTTTCCAACCAAGGAGCTCCTTGAAGGTGGGTACTGCATCTGAGTCAGAAAATTGTTGAGTAAATGGATAGGATCCCAGCCTAGTGCCCTAGGAAAGGGAATGCATGGGTAAGGCTGTCTTAGTCCACTCAGAAGATTAATAATATATGTATGACATATGGAATTAAACAGAGCTGCTCTGCACTTGTGGCTGACTCTTGGAGTTTATGGGATCAATAACCTTAGCACACCTGGTATACCAGTTAAGGAACTAAAGTGTGGGTAGTTGCTTGAAGGGTACCTGGCCCCTCTGGGGCAGGACTAGGCCCACACATAAGACCCTAGAGGCCTTTTGTCTACACTCCATTGGACTACCTGTTGGATCCAGCTAGAGATTTTCAAATATGCTGTGATTCTCTCACTCAGAATATCCCAACAGTGGCCAACTCTAGAACTAAAAAAAAGTAACCTAGTCCCACTCACCTATAATTAGATGACTTTTCCTCTGCTTGCACCCAGTGATGGGGAGCTTCCTTCCTCCTCAGGCAGCTTATTTCTAAGGGGGCTTAGTAACTAACAGCAAGCTCTTTCTTACAGTGAGTTTACACTTTCCTTCTGTGAATCTCTGCTTTGGTGCTGACTCTTGCTTTGGGCATTATAAAGTTACTCACTCCTCCTGACTTTAGGCCAGCCCTGAAGAGATGGGAAGACAGTAGTGGGGGTCCTTGAGTCTACTCTTCTTAGGTAAACTTATCTACTTCCTTCAGGCAGCCTTCACAGGACATAGTCTCCAGGTTTCTTCCTCCCTACTGTGACCCCAGACTTGGGCCAATTGGTCACTATCTTCTCTTCATGCTGGACCTTGATCTGGGTTTAAGACTCCAGGTGCCTTGGGCAGTACAGTGAGAGCAGGACTGTGCCATTCCTGTTACTGGCTATTAACCACCAGCAAACCAGTTGCTGGCACATTGATTCTAACTGAGGGCAGAGTAGACTGCTCTCCATAGGGTTTTGATATGCTGTGATATTTTTCCATAGGGTTTCTCTAGGCTGTGATCTTTCAGAAGTAGATCACCAGACTTTCTTCTGAGGTGCCTCTGGGTATACTCAAACCTCTAGCTTTTCACTTAGCAGCAAAACATGTTAACTGGTTATACCCATTGTTGTTAGGTGCCGTTGAGATGGTTCCAACTCATAGAGACCCCATGTACAACAGAATGAGACACTGCCCCATCCTGAGCCGTCCTCAGAATCCATCTCATTTGAAGGTCTTCCTCTTTTTTGCTGACCCTCTACTTTACCAAGCTTGATGTCTTTTTCCAGGGACTGATCCCTCCTGATAACATGTCCAAAATAGGCAAGACCAAGTCTCACTATCCTTACTTCTAAGAACATTCTGACTGTACTTCTTCCAAGACAGATTTGTTCATTCTTCTGGCAATTCATGGTATATTCAGTATTCTCCATCAACACCATAATTCAAAAGCATCAGTTCTGCAGCCTTCCATATTTATTGTGAAATTCTCAAATGCATATGAGGTGGTTGAAAATACTATGGATCAAGTCAGGTGCACCTTAGTCCTCAAAGTGACATCTTTGCTTTTTAACACTTTAGAGAGGTCTTTTGCATCTTGTGGCTCAGCTTTCAGCCAAAAATAGACAGGCCTATAAGGTGAACAATAACACCAGGAAGGTACACACTCTCTAGAACAACCAACCTTGTGAGATCAAAAGGGCATCATTTGCCTAGGGATAAAGCTCAGAAGGCAGGAAGGGATGAGAAAGGAAGACATATGGAATCAGTAAACACAAGGAGGAAGTGGGAAGAGTTCTGCTACATTGTGGGGATTGTAATCAGTATCACAAATCAAAATCTACTTCCTCCCTGGATTCCCTATTTCCATTTGCCATTCTTTCCTGCCCCTTCCTGCCTTCTGAACTTTGTTTTTGGGCAAGTGCTGCCCCTTTGGTCTTCTATGGTTGATTGTTCTGAGAAGTAGGGTTCCTCATCGGTGTTATTGTTCACTTTGTAGCCTGTCTGTTGTTTGGCTGAAAGGTGATCCCCAGGGATGGCTTCAGTTTCAGGTTTGAAGGATGTCTAAAGGCCATAGTCACAGGGGTTCAGACCACTAAGTCTGGTCTTTATTACAACTTTGAATTTTGTTCTATGTTTTTCTCCCACTCTGTCCAGGACCTTCTATTGTGATCCCAATCAGAGTGGTCAGTAGTGGTAGCTGGGTACCATCTGGTTCTTCTGGTCTCAGGGTAGTAGGGACTATGGTTTGTGAGGTCCATCAGTTCTTTGGACTAATTGTTTCCTTGAGTCTTTAATTGTCTTCATTCTTTCCTGTGGATGGGGAGAAACCAATAGTTGTATCTAGATGGTTGCTTGTAAGCTTTTAAGAACCCCATTTCTACTCACCAAAGTAGAATGTAGAATATTGTTCATTTTTTTTTTTTTTTTTTTTTTTTTTACCAGCACGGATAGGATCCTTTATTTGCTTTTTTAGGGAAGGGCATGACAGGAAGGGATCTGAAAATTGTATCCTTTTCAATTCACCACTGAGGTCTTATTTTTAAAAAAAAAAAAAATTAACTGCCTAAGTATTTGGAATAGGGTGGGGGGAGGTGAGAAAGACCTCTGATGACATTTGATTTCTTGACTGTTGCTTCCATGATTTTGGATCCAAGTTAAGTGAATCCTTAATGTACTTAATATTTTCTCTGTTTATTGTGATGTTGCTTGTTGATCCAGTTTGTTTTCTTTATGTTGAGTTATAATCCATATTGACAGCTATAGACATCTTTACTTTCAACAAGCAAGGTTATGTCATCTGCATATTGCAGGTTGTTATGAGTCTTCCTCCAATCCTGATGCCACATTCTTCTTCATATAGTCCAGCTTCCCTTATTATTTGCTCAGCATACAGACTGAATTAGTATGGTAAAAGGATACACCTTTCCTGATTTTAAACTATGCAGTATTCCCTTGTTCTGTTCTAATTACTGCTCTTGGTCTATGTATGGGTTCCTCATGAGCACAGTTAAGTGTTTTGGAATTCCCATTCTTTGCAATGTTGTACATAATTTGTTTGATCCACACAGTTGAGTGCCTTTGCATAGTTAATAAAACACAGGTAAACATCTTTCTAGTATTCTCTGCTTTCAGCCAAGATCTATCTGATACCAGCAATGATAGCCCTTGTCCCATGTCCTCTTCTGAATCTGGATTGAATTGCTGGCAGTTCCTTGCCAATGTACTGCTACAACCGTTTCTGACTTATCTTCAGCAAAATTTTACTTTTGTGTGATATTAATGATACTGTTCAATAATTTCCACATTCTGTTGGATTACCTTTCTTTGGAATGGGCACAATTATGGATCTTTTCCAGTTAGTTGCACAGGTAGCTGTCTTCCAAATTTCTTGGCGTAGATAAGTGAGCACTCCCAGTGTTGCATATGTTTGTTGCAACCAAACTTTATTGGTATTCCATCAGTTCCTGGGTCCTTATTTTTTACCAATGCCTTCAGTGCAGCTTGTATTTCTTTCTTCAATACCATTAGTTCTTGATCATATGCTGCCTCCTGAAATGGTTGAACACTGACCAGTTCTTTTTGGTACAGTGATTATGTGTATTCCTTCCATCTTCTTTTGATGCTTCCTGCATCATTCAGTATTTTGCCCATAGAATCCTTCAATATTGCCAACTCGAGGCTTGAGTTTTTTCTTCAATTCTTTCAGCTTGAAAAATGCCAAGCATGTTCTTCTCTTCTGGTTTTCTAAGTCCAGTTCTTTGCACAAGTCGTTGTAACACTTTATCTTCTCAAGCCACCCTTTGAAATCCATTAAACTTTTATGTCATCATTTCTCCCACTTGGTTAACTACTCTGTGTTCAAGAGCAAATTTCAGAGTCTCTTCTCTGAAATTCTGAAATTCTCCATTTTGGTCTTTTATTTCTTTGCCGCAGTTCTCTTTCTTTTGTACCAATTAGACCTCTGCTGGGCTGCCATTAGCTGTTTCCACCCAGGCTGGACACAGTTACCTCATACTCAGGCCCATCTAGATCTTTTTTGGATCCCGATTCTATTGTCACAGGCTTAGCCAGTTCTCCAGTGGGGCCCAACAAACATACTCTATCCTGCTCTAAGATAAATGGACGAGATCACATTCTGCTTTCTTCCTTTCCCTTCCCAGAAACCTGCCACCTGTATCCCTGGATACAACACTTAGAAAGTCCCCCACCCCTATTCCTGGCAAGAAATAGCTGCCACTATCACTTCTTACCTTTGCAGAGCGTTCCAGGATTTATAACATGGCCTTGGTGATCCTAGGAAGGCTGTGTGACTGGGCAGGCGTGGAGAGCTATGCTTTGTGGGAGGGAGGGCAGGTCCTAGAGAGCTGGGGGTGGGACCCTCCAGTCTTAGTACAGCCTCAGTCTGGCTAGAGCCTGCAAGCCAAGCCTTGGATCCTTCAGCACCCAGTGTAAGTGTCGCCTTGTGCGCCACCACCCCATTTCTGATCCTGAGCTGGACTAGTGGACTGGGGTACTCTTAGTGGAGAGAGGTATGAGTCCCAAGGGAAGATTTGGTCTTAGGCCTTTTAATTCAAACTCTCTCTCTCTCTCTGCCCCTCAGAAAGGGCACAAGGGGTCGGTTTATGTTTTGTGGTAGTCCTGGGTGGAGGGGGAAGGGTTTGGAAGAAGCTCAGCTTCCTGAGTCTAAGCTGGACAGAAGCTGCCTGGCACAGCCAGCAGCCTCAAGCTGAGTGGGGATGTTTCCCATAACCCTCAGATTCCACAATCTTGGGTTGAGTGACATGGTTCTCTTAGCGGGGAAAGAGATGAGGGGTCTGGGCCTCTGCAGGCATCTTGGTATCTTGGGATCACTGCACTGCTAGCCTGAGGCCTGGATCATTCTAAGCCTGGGGGCGGGATGGCTGGCAGCTTGCGGGCCTCATTGGAAGTGGGCACTCCCAGTGTTCCTAGTTGAACTTGGGTGAGGAGTAGGAATGTGGTCAGACAGGGTCAGTGGGAGGGCTTGGGCCAGTCTATGCCAAGGGTCCTTTGTCTAGGTTACGTGGCCTGAAGGAAGTCTTGACTTGGAGTGTTAAGCTGTCACGTGGCAAGAGGCAAGAGACCCTCACATAATTCTGGGCTACAGTTTCCCCTTCTGTGGAATGGGAATAATAACCCTCCAAATTTTGAGGTTGTGACTGGGTGTGAGGGTCGTGAGAGTGAGACGGGTCATTAGGGCTCCGGTGTCCAGGCTACTGGGAACCTCTATTCTCTAGACTCTTCAAGAGATAGACCTACAGGATCAGTGCACCAAGAGGACTCCTGAGAGCTTAGTCTGCCTATCTCCGGACCTCCTTCTGTTCTATACTGTCTTCCTTTTTTTTCTTAAAATCTTTCAACCCTTTCTGCTTTGACTCTTCCCTAAGGAGCTAGCTCTGGAAAAGGCTCCACTGTCCCAGTCTCAGGTATCCCACAAAGCCCCAAGTTGTGTTCCTTGCCCTGCCTGGGCAACATTTTCCACAGGATGTTCTCTGCGGCCTCTCAGTCCCTGGACCCCGACGGGACTGTGTTCCGGCTCCGCTTCACAGCCTTGGTCTGGTGGGTCGTCACTTTCCCAGTGTTCGGCTTCTTCTTCTGCATCATCTGGTCCCTGGTGTTCCACTTTGAGTACACGGTGGCCACTGACTGTGGGGTGAGTGCCAGGTGCCCCAGCACCTGGGTCAGGGCCAGGTTAGGAGATGATGATAAGGTGAAATTAGAAAAAGGAGGAGGGGAGATAAAGGGTCAGAGAGAAGAAGAAAGGATAAAAGAATGGGGGAGTGGGTCAGGATTAGGGAGAGCTTTGGAGGAGAGATTCACAGAGTTCTCTTAAGAGTGGAAGGGAGCCGAGAGTTGGAGGTGGATGGGGAAAAAACTGAGAATGGGCAAGGGAGATCATAAGAAGGAAAAGGAAGACCAGACTGGGAAAGAAGCTTGGGTTGAGAAGGTAAAGTGAGACCATGGGCCAGGAGAAGTAACAGTTGGCTTTAGCCCAGTCCTGCTCTGGGATCCTTAAGCTTTGGTCCTCCCCCTGGAAACCCCAGGTCCCACAGCCTGTGTCCACTCAGGGCTTTGCCGGCCAGAGACCTAGAAGGATCTCTTTCCTCCCAGATCAGTCCACCAGGTCTTTCCTGAGAGACCAGCAGTAGAGGTTCTGTGTCAGAGCCATGGAATTAACCATGGACTTGACTACAATATCTTATTCCTATGAGAGACAGTCATAGACACAAAAAGTGGGATGGCATTCCTATTGTGATAAAAGGGAGTACAGGTACCATGGGCCCTGGAGGAGGCACTGACCCAGCTTGAATGTTGGGGAACACTTCCTTTCTGGAGGAGGGGGCATTGTTGCTGTGGGGGTGAAGCAAGTTCTTAATGAATGCCAGGCTGAAGACTTTGGATTTTATGCAGAGAACAATGGGGAGCCATGAATATTTTAAATAGGAAAGGGACCTGACTAGATTTGTGCTTCAGGAGATCATTCTGGCTCCTGAGTAGATAACAGATTTAAGGTAGGGATAAGAGTAGGGGCAAGGAGACCAATGAGGAGATTAGTGCAATAGCTCAGGCTACTGGGGAGAGCAGAGCTAAGAGGGGGACTGTTAACATAGAGAGAAGGTGATGGAACCCAGAAAGGAGTAGCAGTAGAACTAACAGGAATTAGAGGTTTTTGTCCAGTTGGCAAAGGATAGCAGCAGTAAGGTAAATAAAGAAGTCATTCATAATTTGGGGATACTGTTTTTGAGGCCAATGAAGTGAAATCTGAGGTGTTATAATGGGAGCAAGGACCCTGGTGGTGCAGTGGTTAAGGACTTGGCTGCTAGCCAACATTTGAATCCACCAGCCATGTTGTGGGAGAAAACACCTGGTGATCTGCTCCCATAAAAATTTCAGCCTAGGAAACCCTATGTGACAGTTCTACTCTGGCCTATAGGGTCGTTACACATTGCTTTTGACTTGAAGACACACAACGTGATGGGAGAGGATTTTTCTCCCCCCCTTATGCCATGTAAGTTTCTGATTTACTGCCCTGCACGCAGGACTACTGAGCCAACTCCCCTAAGCCAAAGGGCTTCTGTACTTGGGGAAAGGAACTGTGTCCCCATCTGTCAGGGCCCTTAGCTCTGGGTTCATAGGGAGGCTTGGGTGAGTTGTGTACGTGGACTGTAATAGCGCCTGATGTTCCTTGTTGCTGACACAATTGATGAGTGGGGAATTTGTTTGCTGGAGATGGGAGTGGGGGACATATGATTATCTGTATCTGATTTTGTGTGTGTGTGTGTGTGTGTGATAGATCAGTCCCCTTTCTTAGACTCCCACTCCTGTCCTTTACGAGAAGAGCTTGTGAAGACAGGAATGATGGCCACAGGGCCTTAACTCTTTCTTCCTCCTGAGGCTTCCCCCCCAACTATGTGCCATCTATACCCACTACCTGTTCCCCAGCATCTCTCAGAGCTCTGGGCCCTTGGATGATCTGCACCCTCTGCTGTCTCTGTTCTCTTTAAAGTAGCTGAAGTTGAAGCAGGAGTTTTCAGAATGAACATTTCAAGAGGTAGAGGGGACACTCCTATTAACCCTAGTCAGGGAACCACAGAGGCAGAAAAATCAAGTGAGGAGGCTTAGGTGATTCAAAAGTATCAGATGAATATATATGGTCCTGTCCCAGATGCAGGCCTTCTTCCCATGTTTAATGGCTGTGTTGCTCTCCAGGCATGTTTGTCTTCTGAAGCCACCACTTGTACCTCCTATATGCCTGACAATGTCAGCTGCTTTACATATGTCCTATTAGTATTTATAATCACTCTGCAAGGTAGGTGGTATTATCCCTATTTCACCAGTGAGGAAATAGAAGCTCAGAGTGGTAAAGTGACTTGTTCAAGATCACCCAGCAAATAAAGGCAGAGCTGGAATGCAGATTCAGGGTTGCACAGCTGCAGAGCCTCCATGCTGCTTCTTTACTGATAATTCAAGTGAAGTTCTGAGTCTTGTTTCAAACTGTAGTATCTCAAGCCATGGCCTTGAGGGCAGCATCCTCTCTCCATGAACTCTGCCCTTAGCTTCTCACACTGCCTTGGGGAATCTACATTTTCTGTAGGGGCTAGAACCCCTGGCTCATCCTTGCCCAGGTTTCCCCTGCCCCATGAGCTGCATCAGCATTGGCCTTCTCCCCAGAGGCTCCAGGTATTCAGCACCCCTATTAGGATAAAGGAAGGAATCTTGCAGAATTCTGTCTCTGAAGACTAGGTCTCCGTGGTCAGAGCATGATTGTTTCCTTGCTTGGGTTCTGGCACTGCCTGGCCCTTGTGAAGGATCTAATGTCCATAGAAATTGTGGGCTGTGGACTGGTACCTTCCATAGCCCTGGAATTGTTCAGAAATACAGATTTTCAAGCTTCACTCCAGACCCACATTTTAACGCAAAACACAGGTGAGTACTCTGCGCATTAAAGCTTGAGAAGAGCTATAGCCCCTGGAGTCTAAGGATCCTCCTCCCATCCCTGACTTTCTTATTCCCATATAAACTACTCTCCCCTCATACAAGCAATGCACCAATGCATTTAGCTACGTGAGTATTAACTGCTCCTCCTTCCTCACTCACCCTTAAGGGAATTCCTTAAGGAATGAAGAATTCCAGACCTTGAGAAAGATGGGTGGGACATGTGTACAGGAATAGGGTCATTTTCTTAAGACAACAACAGGAAAGTGGGTGGCTTTCTTAAACATGATTAAAGTGGAGAGTGCCCTTTTAGCCCCTCTCAGGGAGAATCTCACAGTATCTCCTGCCAACAGTATCTCCTGCCAGCTTGGCACACCTATCCAGAGGAATGAGTGGATCTGGGATCAACCAGGGGAACAGCTCAGCAGGGCAGTGAATCCCCTCTGTCACAAGGAAGCTCAGATGGTCTGTGGCTCATCCCTGCCCCTCCCAGGACTGAATCAGAGGTCTTATAACCTCCCACAGCCCCTGATTGGAGGCAAAGCCCTGTGCTATGGGTTCAGACAGCATCTGAATCCATCTGCAAGGGTGCCCAGCCATATTCAGGTTCCAATATGGGGAGGAGTGGAGAAGGTCCGGCCATAGCGCTACACAAATCTCAGGCTAGCTGCAGAATGAGAACAGGATATTGTTCCAGGAAGGGGAAGTTTGCTGAGAGCTCTGAGCACTTGGAGGAAGCCATCTTGGGGGGGGGGGGCTGGAGCAGGCCCTTAGGGGGTGAGAGGGAACTTGATAGATGGAGAGAAGCCTCTCCAGGTGGGCAGGACCGGCGGAGGCCGGTGTCCAGACGGGTCACAACTCTCCAGGTGCCCAATTACCTGCCATCGGTGAGTTCGGCCATCGGCGGGGAGGTTCCTCAGCGCTACGTATGGCGCTTCTGCATCGGCCTGCACTCGGCGCCCCGCTTCATGGTGGCCTTCGCCTATTGGAACCACTACCTCAGCTGTGCCTGCCCTTGTCCCGGCTACCGCCCGCTTTGCCGTCTCAACTTCGGCCTCAACGTCCTCGAGAACCTTGCGCTGCTAGTGCTCACCTATGTCTCCTCCTCCGAGGACTTCAGTGGGTGTCTGGACCAGGGAGGATCAGGGAAAGGGTTCAGGGAGGGAACATGCCCCGCCCTTCAAGGAGGGGCCTGCCTCTCACTTCACCTTATATTGGGGTTTGGGCACTGCCTGCAATGAGTGCCCGCAACACTGCTCTCTCCCATCAGCCATCCACGAGAATGCTTTCATTGTGTTCATCGCCTCATCCCTCAGTTACATGCTCCTCACCTGCATTCTCTGGCGGCTGACCAAGAAGCACACAGTAAGTCAGGAGGTACGGGACCACCCCTAGTGGGGCTCCAGATGGCCCAGGAGAAAAGCAAGGACACCTGTCCTTAGGATGTGGTAACGGTGAGGTGGGAATTGAAGTTCTAAAGGGAACCCTGACGGGTGCTGGGGTTGGGCTGGGGTTTGGGAACAAGGGAAGGTGGTTGGTTTGAATCTAGGACTAGGTTTGGGTAGTATGGGGGACTGGAGAACAATTTAGCTGCACCCAGGCTGCAGGGGTTAGGAACACCATCAGGGAATGTGGTCTCTGTAAGAGTGGCCGTGTCCCACCTACATACACACCTCCCCACGGTCTCTGGCAGTGTTGGGCTGGAGGGTGACTCCATGTAACTTTTAAATTCCATCCCCTAGAATCAGGAGAGGCAAAGACCGATCACTTCTGGGCCTCATCACCACCCCTCCACCCCGCCAATGTAGGGCTGTAAACACCTCTATTATACCTGCTTGCCCCTACTTGTGTCCCTTCCCATGACTACTAGTGGGGAACCAAGGGAGGCAAGGGCCAGCTCTTTGGAGCCTGGGCCAAGAGCAGAGGCTGCTCACACACCCAGCAAGCTGCTGGGTGATCAGACAGCCCATCCCCTAGGAGCGAAAGTCCTACAGTTGGAAACAGAGGCTCTTCATCATCAATTTCATCGCCTTCTTCTCGGCGCTAGCTGTCTACTTTCGGCACAACATGTATTGTGAGGCTGGAGGTGAGACCAGACTGGGGTTATGGCTGGGGAGAGGGGCAATTGTGATCTTTTCTATAACATGCAGTATGGTATTAGTCTTTGGGGCTGGCTGCTATTGTGTTCCCTGTGATGGTCTAGTGGCGTAGTGATTTAAGAAGCCTGGGTGGAGGTGGCATGAGAGTCACCTTGCCATTCCCTGTGTCCTCACAACAGTATACACCATCTTTGCCATCCTGGAATACACTGTTGTCTTAACCAACATGGCGTTCCACATGACTGCCTGGTGGGACTTCGGGAACAAGGAGCTGCTCATTACCTCCCAGCCTGAAGAAAAGAGATTCTGAACACTTCTCTCCTGCTAGGGAGGAGGAGGCCCACTGCCCAGAAAAAAGATGACAGTCTGGCCTTCCTCACTTGTGTCCTCTTTGGGCCCTACTGAAGCTGGGGTGGAGGGTGGGGGAAAACAGAGGAAGGGCATAGGACAAGGCTTTACCAGTCCTGCTGGTTTCTCCTTTCCCCCACCTCCCACCTGGTTATATCTAGCAGCATCACCCCTGCCTGAGATGCCTCAAGAAGCTGGGCTGGCAGGAAAGCTCCACCCTCCACCTTCTGGTGCTAAGTACTGAGGTTCATAACCACATCCCAATTTTGATCCATACATAGCCACCTCACTGAGGTTATGGACCACTGAGCAGGGGCCACTACCTGAAATTCAGATTTCTCTCTCCCCATGGGTACTTCCACTTAACATGGCTTAAGATCTACTGTGCACACCCAGCCTAAAGCTACAATCCCCTGCTAAGGTTGCCCAGATGTTCTAGTCCTGACATACCTCTTTGGTGTGTATTCTTGGGTATACTCTTCCCTATCTTAGCCTCAGTTGTGTCCATGTGTCTAATGGGGAATGGGTGGGCTATGTGATTTCCAAGGGCTCTGCCAGTCTCTGGTTTTGATGTCACTTGATGGAAATGGTGTCCTGCATCTGAGTGACAACCTGCTCCAGAAAAGGAACCCAACACATGTATTTCCCCTCCTTTCTGAAATCTCTGGCTTACAGACCCTTTCCTTTGCAAAAGTACAGAGTAGAGGTATCAGAAGCACAGACCCCTACCCCAAAATGGGTTACCTGGTGTCTTCCCATCCACTTTACTGCCCCAGGCCCTGAGCTTTTCTGGTTGTTCATTTTATTTCAAAGGAAAATAAATATTTTTTTTGCAAACAGTATGGATTAGGCTTGCTAGTCCTCAGAGCTGGTCTCTTTGTTTGATAGGAACTGAGGTGAGGGGCAGTCTCCAGGATGGAGGGAATAAATCCATGGCAGGATAAGATCCCTAGTGGCGCCCTTCTTTACACCTGGAGTCTTCTGAGGCTGGTCTAAGCCCACTCTGATGAGTAAGAGTGACTGGGGAATCTGTCTTCTAATGTCACAGACCTCAGATGCATGACTGAGAGGCCCAGGACTGTTGTCACCCTGCCTTCAGACCAATGCTCTCAACCTCACTCTCAGCCCTAGATCAGGAAGTCCTTCCTCATGATTTGCATCTCAGTCCACTATAGCATCTGTGGTTGGGCCCCAGAGCAAGACTGGTACCTCCAAGGGAACCCAGAGCTTTGTTAGGGAAATTGGGGGGTGGGGGGACCACAATGAAGCCTATTGTCTTCTGTCCCTTCTTATAGGAAACAAAAGGCTCCCAGTCTCTGGGGAGCCCTAGCCTGTGCCCAGCCCTGCCCAACCCCCACTGCCTAGCACACAGGGAGGAGTCAGGGCCACTGGAGACAGGAGGTTTTATTGATGCTGATGGGGGTAGGAAAGGCCCCCAGGAGCACAGGGGCTGAGTCAGTCAGCGGATGCATAAGGCCAAGGCACATAGGGGCCGGTTAGGGCACGTTCATCTTCTCAGGATTTTGTGGTTCCTTCCTGTGGGAAAGGAGAGAGCATCTTGGGGGGGAGGGAACAATTCCAAGAGCAGTGAAGGCAGATGTTAGGGATGGCTGAGAGCCCCTAACCTGAGGCACCACAATAGGCAACAACACCTGTGTGGAAAAGCTGGGTGAATTGGTCAGTAGGGGGAAAAGGGGGAGAGGGCACCAGGCTGGCCTCCGGGGCAGGATCCAGCCTTGGCCTGGGTGAGCTCATGAGAACACCTGGTGTTCCCAAGTGCAGTGGGGCAGGGCCCAGAGCCCCTTTCCCTGCAGGCCTCCTTAATGGGAAAAGGCATTCAGAGAAAACAGGATTCAGGGAGCCCCCTGGCAAGGGGTGCCAGAATTAGTCCTTAAGGCACAGCTGGGGGCAGACAAGGCGCCAAGGCACAACTGGTGGGGGGGGGCAGGGACAGCCTCCAAGCTGAGCGCCAGGGTCACAAGAGGATGCAGGACCGCCCACGCTTGATTGGCGTGGGGTTGAGCACAGCCCGGACAGCCTCAGCAAACACCTCCTTGACGCCATCCTGCTGCAGGGCGGAGCACTCGAGGTAGCGCACTGCATGGATCTGCTTGGCCAGTGCCTGGCCCTGCTGCGGGGTGATGGGCGCCTGGCCCTGCTCCTTGAGGCGTCGTAAGGTGTCAGGTTGGGCCCTCAGGTCCTTCTTGGTGCCCACCAAGAGGATGGGCACATCAGGGCAGTGGTGGCACACCTCCGGATGCCACTTGTGCCGCACATTCTCATAGGAGGGCGGACTGGCAATGGAGAAACAGATGACAAAGACGTTGGTCTGAGGGTAGGAGAGTGTACGGAGGCGGTCGTACTCCTCCTGGCCCGCTGTGTCCCACAGGTTCAGGTTCACTGTGCGCCCATCAACTGCGCTCTGAGCGCTGTAATTGTCGAACACAGTGGGGATGTACTCCTTGGGGAAGGCGTTAGTTGTGTAGCATATGAGCAGGCACGTCTTGCCCACGGCTCCATCACCCACCACCACACATTTGATGCTCTGCATCCTGGGTGCAGTTGCTGCAGTGGAGGCAGTGCCTCCTTCCTTTCCCGGGCCCCTCTGGATGCAGTTACCTGCGGACAGATGAAAGGGGACACTCTTGGTTAAGGAGGCCTCCACCCATTGGTCACAAAGGATGAAGGCACATAGAGGAAAATCAACTCCTGTTCCTTTAACCTGACACCATCCTGCAAGCCTGTCAATACAGATCAGAGAGAGATACACAAGAGAGGCTCTGAGATTGAACAAAGGTACTCAGATGTGAGAACCCTGATGGCTGGCAGTATGATACAGTGTGAATCACGTACGGGTGCTAAACTATGGTCAAATCCTGGTTCTATTATTTCCTAGCTGTGTAACCCTGGACAAATTACTTACCTTCTCTCTAGTCTCAGTCTTCTTAGTTGTAAAATGGGGATAAAACAATACCTACCTTCAGTGGGTTGTTGTGAGGATTAAGTAAGTTAATACATATAAAGCATTTAGCACAGTGCTTGGCTGTAATAACCACTCACTAAGTATGACCTGGGAGCTCTGGTAGCATAGTGCCTAAGGCATTTGACTGCAAACCAGAAGGCTGGCGGTTCAAACCAACCAGCCGCTCCTCGGAAGGAAGGTTGGGCAATCTACTTCCATAGTGATACCACCTTGGAAACTCAAGGAGGGGTCGCTATGAGTGGGGTCCGACTCGACAGCAACAACAACAAGTATGACCTATCTTTATTTTTCTCTGGGTACTAGTAAAAGCTTTAAAGGCTGGAGAAGGGTTCTGGCACAGGGCAGCTGACCCAGGTCACTCTGAGATGTAGCCATGGGTGGTACCTTTCCCAACTCAGGGCCATCTACCCAATACACCAATATTTTCAATTTTTCCAAACCTGACATCTTGGCTACTGAGTGCAAACCAAAAGACCCAATAAGAAGTACACTGAATAAAGAACACAGTTCTCTAGACAGCTGCCCTGTTCTAATCCAGGGTGTGGCAGGGATAGGGAAAAGGTGGGGAGAGCTCACTCTATCATTCTTGTAAGCATAGAAAATCCTACCTGGCTACACATTCCCAGGATGGCAACTCAATGAAGAGGAATACTGGAGAATGAGCCAGACTGGGATCTAGACTGGAATCTGGGCAAATGAAGAATAAGGCAGAGGCTCCCAGATATCTGCATCTTCTCTCAAGACCCTTGGTGGGATGGGACAGATCCTCCAAGCCCAGCCAGAAACTTAATTTTCCCTTTAATCATACATCCTTTTTCCTGAGACCACAGCACAACTTGTTTCTGAAGAATTTTAGGGACATTAACACAAAGAACATAGATGATGGAGTCAGACTGGCCAGGCATTCTAATCACAGTCCCATGAACTAGTCCTGTATGATCTTAAGTAACATATTTAAGTTCCTTGATCCACAATTTTCTCATCTATAAAACGGGATAGTCTTGCTACTGTATTAGAGTTGCTTAGAGTATCAAATGACCTAATGTGTACAGTGTTTAGCATGAAGCATGGCACATAGGAAACCAAAACCAAACCAAACCCACTGCCATCGATTTCGACTCAGCGACCCTTTAGGACACAGCAGAACTGACCTATAGGGTTTCCACGGCTGTGAATCTTTGCAGAAGCAGACTGTTTCATCTTCCTCCCATGGAGTGGTGGGTGGATTCAAACCACCAACCTCCTGCTTGGTAGTTGAATGCTTTAACTATTATACCACCAGAGCTCCTTTGGCACATAGGAAGTACCCAATAAACAGGCTACTGTAATTATTAGTGGAGTGAGTATGAGGGAGGAAGTCCTGGCTCCAGCCACCACCCTGATCTCTGCAGCTCACAGCGCCTTGGGGTGAGGAACTGCTTTTCTGAGTTCTGGGACAGAACAGAGCTTCTGGAAACCCTGTGATTATTTATACCACTGTGGCAATGATTCTCCTCTCATCGGCTACTTCCTCTAGGCCACGGGGGACGCTTGTGGCCCTGTATGTGACTTCCTTTCCTTGCCTCTCTCCCACAACCAGGTCCCTTCTCCTTGGGAGGGAGCAGCCCTGTTTTAGACACTCCCAAATCCCCAAGTATTCCTGGCTCTACCCAACCTTCACCACTGTCCCATCTTCTCCATTTCATTTTCCACAATGGAAAGCTGCACCCTGTTCTAGGAATTCTTTAGTCCCACAGTCTGACCTCTTAACCATTGGTTCAAAAGCCTTGAGAAACCAAAGATGGAGGGGAGGGAATTCCCCTCTTGGGAAGTGGTAAAGGAACTTTGGTAGTAAGGGGGCTGCATAGGTTCCAGGGCTTGGTCCCAGCTCCCTCCCAGGCCACAGCTTCCCCTGGGGCCAGCTGGAAGGGAAATGGTTTGTGTATGAGGTTGCCTCTCTGGTTCCCATAAAAATATTTCTATCTTTATTTGCATGAATAAGTGTGTGTGTTCAACCTCTAGATAAGGGCCCTTTAGGGCAGCAGAAGGAGCTCTGGTGCCGTCGTACCTAAGGCATTTGACTGTTAACCAGAAGGCTGGTGGGTCAAACCTACCAGCCACTCCTTGAAAGGAAAACTAGACAATCTACTTCCTTAGAATACCACCTCGGAAGCCTAAGGAGGGGTCGCTATGAGTCGAAATCGACTTGATCGCAGTGAGTTTGGTTTTTTGAGGGTAGTAGAGGGAGTCCCTGGTTGGCACAAATGGTTAAGCACTTGACTGCCAGCTAAAAGGTTGGCATTTCGAACCCACTCAGATGCCTCAGAAGACAGGCCCAGAGATCTGCTCCCAAAAGGTCACAGCCTTAAGAAACCTATGGAGTAGTTCTACTCTGCACACATCGGTCACTATGAGTCAGGACTGACTTGACAGCATCTAACAATGACAATAAAAGGGCAGCCCTGGAAGCAGGGGACAGGGCTGGTGCCAGTACTTGTGTCCACTGGATTTCTGGAGGTCCTGGCATTTCAGAGTGCAACTACTTGGTCTGTAAATCTTCAATTTCATACATGGCAGTATGATTGGGAACTTTCCTCCTTAAGCCCAGCAGTGGGCTGGCCAGGCAGGAAGGCAAGGAGGGAACTCTGGACAGCAGTCACATGGCCCAAGAAACTGGAAGTACAGGCAGCTCTCCAGGGAGGTGGTTATCAACCAGCAATCAAAATCAGCTCTCAAAGGACTGGGGGAGGGAAGGGATAGCTTCCAGGCTAGCAGGGAGCAGGGACTGACACCAGAAAAGGATCATGAGTTAGGTAGAGTCCAGAAACAAGTAAGGCAAAGGCTACGTGGTACAGGGACAAGAGCACTGGATACCTGAATCTGACTTCCTGGGTTCACCTGCTGAAGCTGCCACTTGATAAAAACCCCTCACATGGTACAACCCTTTACAGTTCATGTGGTAGTATGTCACGAGATCCTTCTAACAACCTATTGGTACTATTCTAATTTTACAGTTGTAGAAACAAACTTAGAACAGTTAAGTAACCCTAAGTCACAAAGCTACTTAATAAGGGAGCCAGCACATAAACCCCAGCTTTTTGATCCAAAATCCTATGTTTTGCTCAATGCATCACATAGCCTCCACAAGCAAGTCACTTCCCTCTTGGAACCTTAGTTTCTTCATCTGTAAGACAGAAATGATAATACTTGCCCAGCTCACAGAGCAGCAGTGAAAGTACCATGAAATCAAGAAAATGAGTGTGCTTTGTAAAGTGTGAAGTGCTGTGCACACAAGAAGTGACAGTAGTTTGCTTTCATCTCAAGAGGGAGGAAGCACTGAATATGAGTGTGAAGGTGTCTGAGCAGTGGCATCAGCCCTGATTCTCCCTATTCAAGGTCCAGTTTAGGCTTCTCCTCTCTCCCAAAATAACTTTTTTTCTGAAATCCTATGGCCCAAACAGGTCCTATAAGTTCCTACCATCCATTTAAAAGGACATATTCTAAAAGGCAGGGTCTAACCTGTGCTACATGAGAAGTGACATTAGTGTTTCAGGAAGCCAAACAGAGTAGCCTGCTTGGGGATGGGGGCACGACTTATTTACTAGATGGCCCTTTTAGGAGAACCTTTGTTTAGTGAAGAAAGTAATGTATGCAGAGCTGTATATTATTAGCCAAATTACAAAAACTTGTAATTTGCCTGGTACCTTGTCTTGGCATTCAGAGTACCCAGTCAGGTAGACCTGGGTTTAAACCCTACCTCTGCCACTTACCAGCTGTATGATGCTGGGCTTGTGATTTACCTCTCTAAGCCTCAATTTCCTTATCTTTCAAATGTAAATGTAATACTACTTACCTCATAGGGTTATTATCAGGAGTAACAGTGTTAATACACAGTATATGTGCAAAGTGTAGGCACTCTGCAAATGTAAACTCTCTACTCTCTGCTCCAGAGGGGCCTTTAATATTTCCTGTAAGCATGTCAGAATCATTCTTGCTTCTGAACTTTTACTCTTGCTCTTCCCTCTGCTTCCATTTCTTTTCTTCTCTCAAATCTCCCTGACCCCTCAAGGCACAGCGTGAGTCTCAGAGTCCCATGGGGCTACTGAATTCTCCTTTGCCCAGCCACCCCTTTTAACTCTGCTTTGGCTCTGTATGATTCTCCTTCTCCAACAGTCACACACAAGTTTCCCAGTCGGCAGATTGCCACCCATACTGGAGCCTGGGCTTCTCTAGTTTTCCCATTGAAAAGTTCAATATGGGGCTAGGCATTCAAGAGTGTGCAACCAGTGCTTTCTGATCTGCTTGCTTTAGCCCTCATTACTGACATCTGGCCAGATCCCTCCAAAGCCCAGGACTGGATAAACACCCTTGATGCAATGCTGAATTTTATTGAACAGCGGTGGCAGCCAGAAGCTGTAACTGACTGGGACAGGCAGAAATCTTCCTAGTACCAGCTTCTCCTGGCCTCAGCAGGGAGCATAGGCCATGGGACCAAAGGTCATAGGGGAGGCGAACCCTGTGACTGTGGTCCCTTCAGCCCAGCCTGCATTCAGTGGGGCCTGGCTTCAGGGCGTGTCCCAGGCAAGCACAAAAGGGGGTTGGGAAGGAAGCAGTTGATAGCCTGATTGCCAGATCTCTGTGGCCCTTACAACAGGGGAAGTGTCCCAACTGGGAGTGGGGGAGGGGGAAAATGGGCTCTAGGAGGTGGAAGAGTGTGGATGCAACAGGAACTTATTACAGCCTCCTAGTCAACTTTCCTGCCCTAGCTCCCTTACTCCAGCCCTTCTTAAACCTCATTCTGATAATATTCCTTCTCTAGTCTTTCCAAGAAGGAACTTTGGTGGTGCAGTGGTTAAGGGATTTGTCTGCTAACCAAAAGGTCGATGGCTCAAACCCACCAGCCACTCCATGACAGAAAGATGAAGTTCCTGTAAAGATTTACAGTCTTGGCAAACCCTAAGGGACAGCTCTACTCTGCCCTATAGGGTTGCTATGAGTTAGAATCAACTGGATGGCAGTGGATTTGGTTTTCTGGCTTTTAGTCATTCCAAATCTTGAGCTCTGGCCACATCACCCTGATCCTCTACAAAGCTACTCTCTTCTCCAAAACACAAAGCACTTTCCTCTGTGGGAATCCAACATTTTGCCCTCTCTTCCATCCCCCAGCTCAGGAGGCTCCATGTTTCAAGGGATCCTCCTCTGTCCTCCAAAACCAAGCACTATTGCCACCTCCTCCAGGAAAGTTTTTTTCAAATTACTGAAGTTACGAGTGGCTTAGCCCATCTAAGGTCTGATCCCTGTTGCTCTCACAGGCATGCTCTAACTTGTATCACGTGGAGGCTGATCTGAATCTTATCTCTGTCACTAGACTGGGAGGGCTTAGAGGGCAAGGTCCTGGCTGATTTGTCTCCCTAGGCAAAGCATAGCAGTTCTGGTGGCCTAGTGCCTAAGGCATCTGACTGCTAACCAGAAGGCTGATGGTTCAATGCCACTCCTCAGAAGAAAAGTTGAGCAATCTACTTTCATAGTGATACCACCTCGGACACCCAAGGAGGGGTCACTATGAGTCGAAATCGACTTGAGAGCAGTGAGTTTGGTTTTCAGCAGAGCATAACACAGTGGCTGTTAGTAAATAAATAGATGAACTCAATCTGTCCTTCATGCCTTTATGAATTTCTCTTCCTGGAATGCTCTCGCTTCCCTTCAGTCCCTTCAGATCCCCTCTGTCCTTCAAGGAACAAATTCTGTTCCCCAGCTTCTCTAGTTCAGCACCACAATCCCATCTCCTGCCTTACCTCCTCCAGCACTGACTGTCTACACTGTTCACTGCACTAAACTAACTACATGCCTCATGTGTAGGGAGGTCTCCTCTTGCTTATTTCCAGAAGCCTAGCACAGAGCTGAGCAAAAGTGGACTGACACACTTAACTCCCCATCAACCTACAGACTTTGATGTTGTGAACAAGGAAGAGCCTCAATGCTTAGGAGACACAAGACAAGGGTACCAACTCCATCATTCCCTAAGGAGCACAAGGTTGAAGTAGCAACATACATACTATAGTGGCCTGTCCTCAGCTAGAAAGGTGAGAGAAGAGAAACAGGTTAGCACCACATGACCAGGGCCTAAAAGGCGATGAAGATAGGTAGGAAAAGTGTTCCTGACAGGCAAGGACTGGGAATACAGGTTTTCCCGGCTATCCGAAAATAAAGCAAGCCTATGAAACCTTTCCTCAGCAGAAATGCTGCAAAGCAAAGTGATTACCATTAATTTATATAAGAAACATTTTTGTGTGTTCCCAGACCCAAAAAACTACCTACCCAATCATACCAAATAACACATAAAACCTAAAATAACACTAACATATAGTGGTCACAGACACTGTTCAAAGCTACGGCAGCTTGAAGCAGAGAAGGAGCTTGGCGACACTACTCGGGTTCCCCAGGCTGCACAATGCCTCTTTAATGGCAAAACAAACCCTGAATGCTAGTTTTGCCTTTTTTCATAAAAGTGAAAATGCTCTTTGGATTTCTTTCTGTTAACAAAAACTGGTACTAATGTAGGCCTTTCATAAAAGCAACAGGGTGTAAAGCAAACTTTCAAAAGGCAGGGGACACCTTACTTTTTAAGGCCCTTGGTCAAGGGGGAGGCAAGGGGCAAGGTCAGTGTTGGGAACAGCAGCTGAAGCCTGCCAGTTTTTTGTTTGTTTGTTTGTTTGGAAGGGAGGCACTGGGGGTAGAGGGGCTATGAAGAAGCTCAGAAGGGCTGCAGCTGGGCTGGGAGGAAGAAGCTGAGAGAGACATAAGGTCAGTGTGGGGCTCAGCCAGGCCAAGTGCTGAGGCTGTCTTCTCTTAATCCCCACCAGCAGGGACACAACACAACACAGCCTTGTTCCTAGCCTTAAAAAAGATTCATCCTGGAGAATTAGCCACTTCTTGCCATTCCTCACCTTTCAGTCCCTAAGAGAATCCAGCATGGCAACAGGTAAGGTAAAAGATGGAGACAGCTGACACCACCAGTAGGGGTTAGAGAGGAAGAAGAAACAAGACAGTGGCAGCTGGGAAGGCTATGGGGGTTTGAGCCCCTTCCTTTCACCAGTTCCCTCCCTTCCCATCCTCGTACCTTGAGTGGTCCACACAGAGTGAACCCTAAGGCCAGGGTAGCTCTGGCTGGGGGAGCCAAGGAGGCTACCCCTTTCCCTCAAAGTGGCACAGAAGGCTCCCACACTGGCTTCCTCCTTGCCACCCAATAGCAGATCAGCAGTCCTGGGGCCCCATGAAAGCCTGTGAAATGGTACTTCCTCTGCCTTTGCTCATTTCTCATGAGGCTGTACACAACAAATGCCACCCTCCCAATCTTGCCTCCCTACCTGAAAATACCCAGAGAGACCCTGGGCCGCCCTGTCCCTCCAGCCCTGCCCCAGGCTAGAGGGGATTTCCACAAGAGAAAAAAAACATCAAGGAGGAAACTCCGGCATCTATTTTCCACTGTTAGTGGGGCAGAGCTGGAGCAGGGGACAGGGTGCTCCCCGACCTTGCAGCCTCCTGGCAAAATCCCCAACACTCCCTGCTCTCTTCTAGAAGCTGTCAACCTATGACAACCCTTGTGTTTTGGGGAAATGGACAACAGTCCTTACTCCTGAACAAAAACTTACAGTGAGTACTCAGGACTGTTAGAGGCACTGCTGTGACAACCCTCCTGGGGGAGGAAGGCTCAGAGTACTAGAGGTGATATACAACTCCCTAATGTTGAAACTGAGCCTAGAGAGAATAAATTGACCAGGGATATACTGAGAGTTGGTCAGAGACAAGGATGTGGGTCTCTTAACCTCTAGCCTTATGTCACTTCCACAAAGGAGAGGAGGTAGGGATTGTTCCCACTTGGGAATGGGCCCACCATTTCTCTGTCTTCATTTACAATGACCCTACTATAGTTTATCCCTTTAAGAATAATGAAAATAGGCCAGGGGGCCAGGTTCATGTGTGACCCTTTTTTGCTTCTAAGTTCCAGGCTCTCATACCGAGTCCATCCTGGGTTTAGAACTGGCATTACTGAACAGATAGCCATCCTGGCCCTGGTCCAGCTGAGGAGTTCCTGCTCTGGCCTTTTAGCTCCTGGGGAGATGCCCTCCCCCATACAAGATGAGGGCAAAAGAGGAAGCAGGACCCTGGACAGGAAAACCAGTCTGGCAGGGGAGGTAGCCCAGGCAGTCTTTGGTTTCTCTCCCTGGCCTTTTTCACAGATCCCTATAAGCCTCACCACTAATGGGTCTATACTGTATGGAGAATGGGGTCTTCAGTGGTCCAAGGCCTCCTTTATTATTATTATATTTTAAGATGATTAGGTATTCCTTTACTATATACCATAACCAAACCATCCAGTTGCCATCTAGTGAGTTCCAACTCATGGTGACCCCACGTGTGTCAGAATAGAGTGCACCATAGGGTTTTCTTTTTTTCATGTTGTTGAGAATATACAATATATACAGGAAAACATATACAAATTCAATGGTTTCTACCATTTAATGACAGGTACCAATTAGTGACAGTGATTACATTTTTTGACTTATACAACCATTCTCACTCTCCTTTTCTGAGGTGTTCCTCCTCCATTAACATAAATTCACGGCCAGGACCCCCTCTTCTTCCCAGTTCCCTAGCTACCACCATTACCTTTCATATCGTCTGGCTCTTGAGCGCCAAAAGGTCACACCAGCCACTCTGCCCTAACATTTTGCCAGAAGGCAATCTCCTATGTTCCAGATTCCCAATCAGGATTTGTAACAACTTCACATCAACCCCTTCTTTTCATGCCATGACCTTGACAGTATTTCTTTAGTCAAGACCGTAACAGCTATCTTCCAGGTTACAGCCAAACCCCACCACCCTTCTGAGATATTTCCACAATTAAGAGTCCTTCTACCCCTGTCATATTTTTCCAGCAATGATTTTCAAACCTCCAGTAGGGCTAAATCGGGACTGGGAGAACCAGTCTCATCCATCCTATCTTCACCCTCAGCGTCCTGTGTGTTGGTAACTTACATAAAATGCCAAACTCTTAGGTGTTTTTTTTTTTTTTTCTTTTTTAACTGAACCCTGATGCTGGGAAAGTGTCTTAAAAGCGATATGGTACAAAGCAAACTTTCAAAAGGCAGGGGACACCTTTTTTTTTAAGGCCCTTGGTCAGGGGGGAGGCAAGGGGTAAGGTCAGTGGTAGGAATAGCAGCTGAAGCCTGCATATCCTTCCTTGAGCTGGAATTTTATGCAAGGTCAGCCCCCTCCTTGGGATTTCCTCCTCGGCCAAACTCCCTGCATCTCGAGAAATGAGAATAGTAGAGACAGGTAAGTGAAAGGGTAGGGCTGGAAAGAGGAACAATTCATGGGAGAGGGACAACGTAAGAGGGTGGGATGGTGTGCTTGGAAATTCAAAAAAAGTACGATCTGCTCTCTTCTAGCTCTCTTTTTTATTGGATAGGAGTAGAGCAGACTGGAGGAGTTAGAGAGAAGCAGGATCCTTTAGCATACATCCCAAAAGCTTAAGGATAGAGATCTACAATGGGAACAAAAGGAGCTTACAGAGCCAGGCTAAACTAAAAGGAGTACAAATTCATGAAAGACAGGGAGTAGGATCGTAGGTGACAGGGGGAATTTTAAGCAAGAGAGGTCAGCAGAACTCCAGAGGGCTTCCTGGTCAGCAAGGTACTGTTATAGACTAGGGCATATAAGTACTCAGTCTGGACAGGTCCCGGAAGGCAGAAGGAAAGAGGAGCGGTCACTTTTGCCTCACATCCCTCTTCTTCTGAACAGAAACTAAAACAGCTAAGACAAGTCAGACCAGCTACAGTCTTTTCTTTAGAATCTTATCTTCGCTCCTTTTCTTTCCATCACACCCAGCTGACCAGGTCTCACTCTGCCCACCAGGTGGTGGTAGAACCAGGAGGGCTTGGAGCCAGGGACTCCATCTCCTGAGTAGACTGTCCCTTAACCTTCAGGACTGGCTTCTTGGTCAATCACTCTAGGGTCTGGGTAATTTTGATTTCCCATGGCCTCTCTTACCAGTCTTATTCCTATGTCACTCTACTCTGACCGCTCTGCCTGACTAACCACAAGCTCTTCCACTGCACACTGCCTTCATTCTGCTGGCTTCCCCTGCTCTGGGCCCTCGGAAGGTTGAGAGCAGTTATTTGGTGTGCACATACGTGTGTGTATGTATGTCGTCCCCCTGGCCACACACACACACAGGTTTTCCAGCCATTTACTCATCTTTATTACTAGAGGGGTTGCAGCATGCTTCTAGGGGCTGGGGAGGTTTGGAAAGGCTCTGAAACTCACAGAGTCTTTGACAGCAGATCCTGATCCCAAAGCTGGAGAGAACTGGCTGAAAGGGAAGATCACAGAGAGAGAGTGATAGGTTGAGAGATTATGAGAATAAGGGGAAATGGAAAGATACTCTGTTTGGGAGCCAGAAGCTAGGGAGGGAAGGGAAGGGAAGGGGTAAGCAGCAGGGGACTGAGATAGACAAAAGGGCAGAGTAGGTGAGGAGAGGTCAGGACTGTGTTTTGGAGGAGGGAAGCTGAAGATGAGAGTGATGGAAGGTTTGTAGGTGGAGACTAAAGAACAGATGAAGGGAGAGAGAATGAGAGTGTGTGTAGAACTCAGGGACTAATAATGGGTATAAACCTAGGAGATGGCTCCCAACTGTTCCCAGAAGGCCTGAGACCCTGATGTCTTGCAGAAGTCCTATTTTCTCCATTTCCTGAAAACAGTCCTGCTCTCAGTTATGCCACTTCGTCCAACTCTCAGTATCTCTGAATAAGAGTCCGTCCACATCCAGTCACAGGACAAGACCAAGCCTTTTCCTTCCTCAGATTACCCATCACTGAGCAAGGCCAGGCACTAATCAGCTGGGCACGGATGTTTGCTCCCTAAATACCTGTTGCCTGGCTCCAGAGGTGGAGAGGTTGGGCCTCAGAGAAACACACATACAGAAATGGACTGGGGTCTGCGGGGTTCCCTCCGGGTCCTTTCTGCCACAGCTCGAGCGAGTGAGTATGGGATGACCTCGCTCTTCCAGGGAGGGAGTTCTTTCTCTGCAGTCTCCGGGATTCGCGGGCCCCAGACATCGCCCTCCTCTCAACCACAGAAATGTCACATGTGAACGTTCAAGTAGAGGGAGCACCTTCTCCAGTCCAGAGACCCTCTCCCCTTACACACTTAGGCCACCCTCCTCCCCCGACAACTTCTGTGGGCACCCCAACCTCCGAGTCCCACATCTTAGCTCTGAGCTCTTCCACTTGAGAGATTTTTCTGGAGCATGAGATGCCGGCCTCAGGAGGCCCTCCCGGCTCCTGGGAGCCGGTACAGTTGCTGGGAACCCACCCTCACCAAGCTGCCGTTAGGCTCGCGGTGGCCGGGTCTCCGCCCCGCCCGGCCGGCCGCGCCCGCCCAACTTGGAGCGAGCCGAGAACCTCCCTCCCGCGGCCTCCCGCAAGCAAAGTTCCTGGGCCGGCGCCCGCGCCCAGTCCGAGACTGGCCGGGCTCCCCTCCCCCGGGTCCCCTGCCCGCTGGCCAGAGCCCTGCCTCACCTGGTGCCCTCCCCACCGCGGGGGAGCTGGGGGCGGCGGCAGCGGCTCCGGGCTCAAGA
>NW_006921661.1:10713066-10716904 GCF_000298275.1 Orycteropus afer afer
GACCAGGAAGTCGGCTGCCCGCCCTCCCTGCCTCACCCTCGCCAGCCTTGCCCCCAGCTCTAGCTTTACCCCGGCCCAGTAGAGGGTCCCTCCTTCCTCTCAGCCCTCAGCTCCGAGCCTGTTAAGGTCAGGCCTCCCAAGGTCAGGCCTCCCCGCCTCCTCCTTGGCCCCTACCCACCAGAGGCCTAAGCCCAGGCGCTAGACATTTGTCCCCCTTCCCTGTATCTCTCCCGTCTCATCCCGCGCGGGAAGATGCTGTGAAAAAGCGCCACTAGGCCTGGTGCCGAGGAGCTCTAGTGGCGTGGTGCCTAAGGCATCTGACTGTTGACCAGAAGGCTGATGGTTCAAACCCACCAGCTACTCCTCAGAAGGAAGGTTGGGTGATCTACTTCCGTAGAGATACCGCCTCAAAAACCCAAGGAGGGGTCGCTATGAGTAGAATTGACTAGACGGCAGTGAGTTTGGTTGTTTTTTGTGTGTGTATGTGTGTGTGTGTGTGTTCCTTCTGTCAAACTCAGTGAAGTAGCATTGGCCGCGGCTGGGGAATGGCCAGAATGGGTCAAGTTGGGGCAGTCCCCAGTCCTGCCCCAAGCCCTGGGGGATTGCGGGGTGGTGGTGATTCAGCAGTGGGAAGGCCCCAGACCCCGGGGCGGAGGTGGGGGGGGGACTGGAGGAAGGGGAGCTGGCGTCAGCACCCGGGGAAAGACAAGATCAGCAGAGGCGCAGGCGGAGCCACGGGCCCCAAAAACAGGATGTAGTGTCGTCGTTCCGCACCCGGCGGCTCGGCCCTAGGTAGGGGGCAGGGCGGGGCGGGGCGGAGGACAAGGAGCACCCCTCGCTCCATCTCCTCGCTGGGACGCGCAGCTGCTTGAGGGTGAAGAGCCGCACCCAGGCCGCAGCCTGAGGTCGGGTCTGGGTTTGGGGGACAGGCGGGTGGGCGGACTCGTGGGCGCCCTCTGGTGCTTCTGCTCCCACGCCTTGCGCAGATCTCTGACTTGGGAAGTGATATATCCTTGGTTCAAAGCAAAATTCTGAGCGCCAACCGCGTGCAGAGCCGCGTGCTGGGTGCTGTTAAAAACTCACAGGTTAAAAGATCGGCTTCCTGTCTTCAAGAGACTTTCCACATAAAAAGGAGGATGAGTTCCGGGGATAAAAAGCTTGACCTTTTTGAACCTCAATTCTTTCTTCGGTAAAATGGAATAATAATCTCCCCTTTCACCGGTTAGTTGTAAAGAAAAAATAAAAGTAGGTGTAAAAGGCCTGCTGTCAATGCCTGGCTTAAAGTAAACACTCCACAAATGCCTCTTTTTTTTTCTCTTTTTAAATCATACTATGCGTTTCCTAAACACAACGTGCCTGCCCACATCTTTGGATCTTTGTGCATTCTGTTCCCTCTGCCTGACTTCTTTCCTGTATAGTCTGCCATGGGAAATGGGCTCTTTCTTTCACATTCTGGACCTAATAAACTGCTGCCTGCTTGGCTGCATCTTCCCTGCCTCCAATACCGGTCCTCCCACCTGTGCCAAGTCCTTGATAGTCTTTCCCAGTGCTGTTCAAAAGAAATAGAATGTGAACCACATACGTCATTTAAAATTTTCTAGCAATGACATGTGCTAAAAAGTAAAAAGAAACAGGTGAAATTAATTCTAACAATACATTTTTTAAGCCAATACATCAAAAATATCATTCAACATATAACCCACATAAAAATTATTAGAAGTACTAAGTCTTTGAAATTTGGTGTGTATTTTTACGCTTACTGCATGTCACAGTTTGGACTAGCCACATTTAAAGTGCTCAACAGCACATGGTGGCTGGTGGTATCTGATAGAGAAGTTAGAGGAACTATCAGATTCAGGCTGGTAAATGACTGAGTGGATGAATTCATTCTCCAAGATTTTTCTGCTTGGAAAGCCTCCCCTGCCCTTCCAGAGAGAGTTTTGAGTCTTTCTCCTCAGTCCAGTAGCGTTTGGGACCAATTTCTCTCTGCAAAGGAGAGGAGAACAGGAGAGACAGGAAAATCTCATTCCCTCCCATGCCCTAGTGGAAGTATACAAAGGTGTATCTGGGGATGGCATATTTGGCATGTGCCTTGGGTGCCACTTGAGGGAGCCAGGCAATGAGCAGTTTCTATTCACCATTGAAGTTTTCATCGCCAGCTGTGAGAGATCTCTGTGTCCCAGAACAAAGGTTTTTGAGCTCTCTTCATAGAGTTTCCATCCCAGGACTTGAGGACAGAAGAATAGTGGGGCTCAGACCACCCTCCTCTTCAGTTAGAGCAGGTTTGCTTTTACCTGATTTATGTACTGGTATTCTAGGGCCGCTATGAATTGAAGTTGACTTGATGGCAATGGACTCTTGAGTTAAAGGTTCTAGATGGAAAAAACAAATGCTGGCGAGGGTGTGGAGGGACTGAAACTCTCATACACTGCTGGTGGGATTGTGATATGGTACAACCACTCTGGAAAGTGATGTGGTGCTTCCTTAAGAAGTCAGAAATAAATGCCATATGATCTAGCAATCTTACCACTAGGTATATATCCTAGAGAAATAAAATTTTTGAACAGATATATGCACACCCATGTTCTTTGCAGCATTATTCACAATTGCAAAAAGATGGAAACAACCTAAGTGCCCATCAATGGATAAATGGTTAAACAAGCTATGGTATATACACACAATTGAATACTACACAATGTTATAGAATAATGATGCATCTGTGAAGCACCTCATTAACATGGATGAACCTAGAGGAGATTATGCTAAGTGAGATTAGTCAATTACAAAATGACAATTGTGAGCCATAGTGACATAGTGCCTAAGTCATTTGACTGCTAACCAGAAGGCTGGCAGTTCAAACCTACCAGCCACTCCTTGGAAGGATGACTGGGCAATCTACTTCCATAGAGATACCACCTCAGAAAACCAAGGAGGGGTCACTATGAGTTGGAATCAACTTGATGGCAGTGAGTTTGTTTTTTTGTTTTTTTCTATTCTAAGAAGTTAAGAAAAGGTTTACATATAGAAAGAATTGTTCTTTGAAGGTTACCA
This sequence comes from Orycteropus afer afer, assembly GCF_000298275.1. Classification (NCBI taxonomy): domain Eukaryota; kingdom Metazoa; phylum Chordata; class Mammalia; order Tubulidentata; family Orycteropodidae; genus Orycteropus; species Orycteropus afer. Next base: position 10,716,118 of record NW_006921661.1, read on the forward strand.
AGGGTGGGAGAGGAAAGGACAGACAATCACCAACTGGAGCATAGACTCATTAACTTAGGTGAAGGGAAAGGCAATATACAATAAGGGGGAGGTGAGCACAAAATAATCAAGACACTGGAAGACATAAGGATGAGCACATGGGTTAAGGCAACAAAAGTAAATAATATTACATACACAGTCCTGCAATAACAATAATAACAATAATATGTGAGTGGATCCATAGATAGTCTGAACAGAGGTAGAAAGGTGAATGAGACTACACCCATGAATATGTATAGGTTTGACAGAGGCTATCTTTACCTATGTACTTATATGTGCTTCAAACATATTCATGAATGTAGTAGAATGTACAGAGGACAAAGTTATGAAAACATCTCAGTCACAACAAAACACCTTAAGGGCATGAGTCACTGGGTATGGGGGCTGGAGACCATAGTCTTGGAGTACGCTAAAGTGAATTGGCATAACATAGTCCATAAAAACAATGTTCTTAAAGAGTAGCAACTAGGTAGGGGACATCAAGCTCAATTGGCATAACATACTACACAAAAACATTGTTCCATATACTACTTTGGTGAGTAGTGACTGGTATCTTAAAAGTTTGCAAGCATTCCACCTACTACTTTGGCGAGTAGCGACTGGGACCTTAAAAGGTAGGAAGCTGCCATCTAGATGCAACAACAGGTCTCTCCTCATCAAGAAGAAAGAAGAAAAACAAAATTAATGGAAACAATCAGTCCTAGCGACTGGTACACCATCCAATCTGCAACCTATACAACTATGAGAC
>NW_006921661.1:10717723-10719808 GCF_000298275.1 Orycteropus afer afer
CCTGGTAGAACCGCTAAGACTATGGCCCCTAGCTGCCCTTCAGGTCTAGAATTGAGCCCACTCCTGTAGCTTCCAGCCAAACAAAAGACAGGCATATCAGCTGAACATTTACATTAGGTAGATACATTCCTTGGAGAGATCAATCATGGGAGAAGAGAAGGGCTGTGTATGCACAGGGAGACAGCTCGGCGGACAGGGATGCATGGGAGGGAAGAACACAGGGAAGAAGTGGCTATGGGGGAGGGGAAGTGGGAGGAGAGCTGTTGCATTGTGGGGGATTACAGTTAATGTTATGGTACAAAGTATATGTGATCTGCTGTATGGAAGATGAATTTGCTCTGTAAACTTTCACCCAAATCACACACACACACACACACACAAAGAATAGCAACTGGGGTCTTAAAAGCTTACGAGTGGCCATCTAAGGTGCAACTATTGGTCTTTCCCTGTCTGGAGCAAAGAAGAGTGAAGAAAATCAAAGACTCAAGGAAATAATCCTATAGACTAATGGAGCACATGAACCCCAACCTTCATAGGCTAGCTACCCGTACTGAACACTCTGAAAGGGATTACTATAAGAGGTCCTGGAGAGAGTGGGGGGAAATAATGGAACTAAACTCAAAATCATAAAAAAGACCAGGCTTACTGCTCTGATCAAGACTGGTAGAATCCCTGAGACTATGGTCCTTAGACACCCTTCAAGCTAGGAGCTGAACTTAAACCCATGATTCAACTGTCAGCCAAATGATAGACAGGCATATAAGGTGAACAGTAATATCAGGAGGGTATGCACTCATTTCCTAGCTGTGGTAGCATAGTGTCTAAGGCACCTGACTGCTAATCAGAAGGCTGGCGGTTCAAACCCACCAGCCACTCCTCAGAAGGAAGATGGGGCAATCTACTTCCATAGTGATACTGCCTCAGAAACCCAAGGATGGGTCACTATGAGTCAGGTCTGACTCGATGGCACATAACAACAACAACATGCACTTATTAGGACAATCAAGCATATGAGATCAAGCATTTGCCCAGGGATAGAGCTAGGAATATGGGAGGGAACAGGAAAGAAGGAGGAAGGGAAAGTGTAGGCCCAGGGCAGAAGTGGAAAGAGTACTATTACAATGGGGGGATTGCAGTAAATGTTACAAAACAGAATGTGTATGGGTTGTTGAAAGGAAACCAATTTGCTCTGTAAACTTTCACCCAAATCATGAGGAAAGAAAAAAAAAAAAGACAACTCTGGGTGGCACAAAATGTAATGTTTGCTCTCAGCAACTAACATAAAGGTTGGTGGTTTGAACACACCTAGTGGTGCTGTGCAAAAAAGGCCTGGTGTTCAGCTTCCATAAAGATTAGTCAGGGAGGCCCTATGGAGCACTTCTACTTTTGGAGTGGCCATGAATCGGAATCAACTTGATGGGAATGGGTTGGGTTCTGGGTAAAGATCTCATTTTCTAAAAAAAACATTCCCTGCAAAAATATTGAAGAAAATAAAATTGAGGGGCTGTGCTAGTTAAGTTTGTGTGTCAGCTTGGCTGTTGTTGTTGTTGTTATGTGCCATCAAGTCAGACCCGACTCATAGCGACCCTTCTTTGGGTTTCTGAAGCAGTATCACTATGGAAGTAGATTGCCCAACCTTCCGAGGAGTGGCTGGTGGGTTTGAACCTTCAGCCTTCTGGTTAGCAGTCAAATGCCTTAGGCACTATGGCTAGGCCATGGTTTTGAGTGGCTGGGCAGCTGGATGTAGTTATTCCCCATGGTGAGATTGTAATCACCTCCATGGTAGAATCTGCTGTGAGCAGCTAAGTGGCTACCTTTGGGGTGTGGCCTGGCAAGTCTTCTTATATAGGCTGCTTCCAGCCTATATAAGGAGAAGCTTTGGGAGAGATCTCAAGCTTTTGGCACATCTGGATCCTGCATTTGGCTGAGTCCTCATTTCAGTGAACTGCCATGTTGTCTACTGTGATAGTTGGAGCTGTGTGTCAACTTGGCTGAACCACAATTCTGTGTGGTTTAAGCAATTGTGATGTGGGTTGTTCCAATGATGGGATCAGATGTATATGTTTTGAGCAGCCAATCCACTGA
>NW_006921661.1:10720363-10723994 GCF_000298275.1 Orycteropus afer afer
AAGTACTTTTGAGAAATGAGGCTCTGGGTGATCGCATATTTGATACTTTTCTGCAGTTTTGTCAGCACGAGGAATATAAGGAAGCTGGTTGGTTGGTCCTACTTACACTAGACAAAGTGGTGAAATAGTGAGATGAGTTCAGGGCTGCTGAGTCACAGCTTAAGTGCTGCATAAAAGACCTCAATGTTTCCAGTTGTGCTTTGAAAGAAAGCCTTATGTCTTCTAGTAACAGAGCTGATATTGCCAAAAACCAAATCCAGAGTCTTATTATAAGGGTGGATGAATTACAACCCCAATTAAATTGCTAACCCAGAATGGTGTCTGAAGTAAAGTGAGGGCATTGATTGGGAAAAAAAATGGGATCCTGAAACCTGGAATGGGGACATACAGGCAGACAGTTAGGAAGGTCAGGATATGGAGCCTGTAAATTCTGTTGAATCCTTTCCATCTGAGGGGATTACTGTAAAACCATTATCCCCTCCACCTCAGTTTGATAGGATTAACCCAACTGTTCCTGGTCATTGCCTGAGGCAGAGGCCATGGAAGACATTGCTGAATGTTTTCAGGAATTGCCCCATTGTTGCTGCTAGACCTATAACTAAAGTCAAGTCCAAGTGAGCCCCAGAAGGTGAAATACAAAGTGTGACTGAGGAGGTGGCACGCTACACCTGAAAAGACCTACTTGCTTTTGCTAACATGTACAGACAAAAACCTGGAGAACATGTATGGGAATGGCTACTGAGGGTGTGAGATAATGGTGCAAGGAATGTAACATTGGATCAGTCTGAGTTTGTCAATTTAGGCCCACTAAATTCTTCATTCAATGTTTCAGCTTGAGAGGTTAGGAAAGGATCTAATAGTTTATTTGGTTGACTTACTGAAGCATGGATTATGCAGTTACCTACCTTAAATCAAGTTGAAGTACCAGACCTGCCTTGGTATAATGTAGAAGAAGGTATCCAGATGCTTAGGGAAATTGGCCTGTTAAAATGGATTTATCAGATTAGACTCCTAGAACCAGAAATGGGGAGTCCAGAAGACATGCCTTTCACCAGGTACAGTGAGGAATAAATTTGTGAAGGGAGCTCCAGCATCCTTGAAGACTGCTGTGATTGCTATTTTACGTGAGCCAGATTTGACAGTGGGAACTGCCTTAATTTAACTAAGACACTTAACTACGATGGGGCTGATTGGACCCTGTGATAGTAGGGGCCAAGTGGCAGCAGTTAATCAACAAAGGCAAGGTGGGCATGGTTACCATAATGAGCAGCAGAGTCAGAACAGTAATCAAAATATTCTGACTCTTGTGGAATTATGGCATTGGCTACTTGTGCATGGTGTTCCTAGTAGTGAAATACATGGCAAACCTACTAAATATTTATTTGATTTGTATAGACAGAAGAATTCTAGGTCACATGAACAACATCCTAGATTGAATAGCCAGAATAATGAGTCACAGCCTCTCAATCAATTTCTAGACTTGAGTCAGTTTATAGACCCACAACCCTTTGAATTAAGGGGAGGCCAGGTCCCTTTGAGGAAGGACTCCACTACATTGCCAAAAATTTATAATGTCAGTCTTTCTCCCAGCCTTCCCCAAAGGGATCTGAGGCCTTTTATGAGAGTGACTGTTCATTGGGGAAAAGGAAATAATCAGACTTTTCAGGGATTACTGGACACTGGCTCTGAACTGACACTAATTCCAGGAGACCCAAAGCGTCATTGTGGCCCACCAGTCAGAGTGGGGGCATATGGAGGTCAAGTTATTGATGGAGTCTTAGCTAAGGTGCATCTCACAGTAGGTCCAGTGGGTCCCTGAACCCATCCTGTAGTGATTTCCCCAGTTCCAGAATGCATAATTGGAATTGATATGCTGAGCAATTGGCAGAATTCCCACATGGGTCCCTGACATGTGGAGTAAGGGCTATTGTGGCAGGAAAAGCCAAGTGGAAGCCATTAGAACAGCCTCTACCTACAACAATAGTAAACCAAAAGCAATACTGCATCTCTGGAGGGATTGCAGAGATTACTGCCACCATCAAGGACTTGAAGGATGCAGAGGTAATGGTTCCCATCACATTTCCATTTAATTTACCTATTTGGCCTGTGCAAAAACAGATGGATCTTGGAGAATGACAGTAGATTATTGTAAACTTAATCAGGTGGTGACTCCAATTGCAGCTGCTGTTCCTGATGTGGTTTCATTGCTTGAGCAAATTAGTACATCTCCTGGTACTTGGTACCCAGATATTGATCTGGCCAATGCCTTTTTCTTGATACCAGTTTCAAAGGACCATCAGAAGCAGTTTGCCTTCAGCTGGCAAGGCCAACAGTATACTTTCACAGTGCTTCCTCAGGGGTATATCAGCTTCCCAGCACCATGTCAAAATTTAGTCCATTGGGATCTTGATCGTTTTTCCCTTCCACAAGATGCCACACTGGTCCATTATATTGATGACATTATGCTGATTGGACCTAGTAAGGAAGAAGTGTTGATGACTCTAGATTTATGGGTGAGACATATGTGTGCTAGAGGTTGGGAAATTAACCCAACAAAAATTCAGGCACCTTCCACCTCAGTGAAATTTCTAGGGGTCCAATGGTGTGGGGCATGTCGAGATATTCCTGTTAAAGTGAAAGATAAGTTGTTGTATCTGGCTTCCCCTACAACTAAAAAGGAGGCACAACATCTGGTGGGCCTTTTTGGATTTTGGAGGCAACATATCCCTCATTTGGGTGTGTTGCTGTGGCCTTTTTATCAAGTGACTCAGAAAGCTGCTAGTTTTGAGTGGGGCCCCGAACAATAGAAAGCTCTGCACCAGGTTCAGGCTGCTGTGCCGGCTGCTCTGCCACTTGGGCCATATGATCCGGCTGATCCAATCGTGCTTGAAGTGTCTGTAGTAGATAGAGATGCTGTTTGGAGTCTTTGGCAGGTCCCTATTGGTGAATTGCAATGCAGACCCTTGGGATTTTGGAGCAAAGCCCTGCCATCCTCTGCAGATAACTACTCTCCTTTTGAGAAACAGCTTTTAGTTTGTTACTGGGCTTTAGTAGAGACTGAACACCTAACCATGGGCCACCAAGTGACCATGAGGCCTCAGCTACCCATCATGAACTGGGTGTTGTCTGACCCACAGATTCATAAAGTTGGACGTGCACAGCAGCACTCCATCATTAAATGGAAGTGGTATATCAGAGATCAGGCTCGAGCAGGACCTGAGGGCACAAGTAAATTGCATGAGGAAGTGGCCCAAATGCCTATGGTCTCCACTCCAATCACTTTACCTTCCCTCTCCCATTCTGCATTTATGGCCTTATGGGGAGTTCCTTATGATCAGTTGACTGAGGAAGAGAAAACTTGTGCCTGGTTTATGAACGGTTCTGTGTGATATGCAAGCACCACTCAAAAGTGGACAGCGGTCGCACTGCAGCCCCTTTCTGGGACTTCCTTGAAGGACAGTAGTGAAGGGAAATCCTCCCAATGGGCAGAACTTTGAGCCATGCTGCAAAAAGGCAAGGAGGCCACATATTCTGACCTCCTCTAATCCCACAAGAGGAAGACAGGATTACCAGCAGTAACCCAAGGCCTATTACTGCAAGGCCAGACATGCTGCCTCCCTCCAGTCCTTTC
>NW_006921661.1:10724144-10739676 GCF_000298275.1 Orycteropus afer afer
TGTATATGGCCTTGGGCCTTTGGCTGGGTGTAACCAAAAGCCCTAGCCTCTGGATCAATTATCTCCCTTAAGAGGCAATACCAAACAAAATAACCATCTAAGAATCCAAAGTTTCACTTCCCAGGCCCCTTCCTTCTTTCTTTTACAAAGTCTGGTGCTTCTACGAGCCACTGCAACGAATCCCACTTCTGACACCGATTGCAAAAAGGGCAAGGAGGCCACATATTCTGACCTCCTCTAATCCCACAAGAGAAAGACAGGATTACCAGCAGTAACCCAAAGCCTATTACTGCAAGGCCAGACATGCTGCCTCCCTCCAGCCCTTTCTCCCACCTTGGAGTTTACAAAGACTTATGGGTAGAAAAGCCACACTAAGTAATTTACTACACCGCACATGCATATGGCTGTTCACTTTCCATGGAATAAGAAAAGGCCAGATGTGTGATTATATTTGGATTCATGGGCTGTGGCTAATGCTTGGCTGAATGGTCTGGAAGTTGGAAGGAGCATGATTGGAAAATTGGTGATAAGGATGTATGATGAAGAGGTATGTGGATAGATATATCTGCCTGGGCCAAAGGAGTAAAGATATTTGTGTCTCATGTGAATTCCAACCACATAAAGATCTCAGCAGAGGAGGACTTTAACAATCAGGTGGATAGGATGACACGTTCAGTGGAAACCAGCCATACTTTTTCTCCAGCTACCTGTCTTTGCTCAATGGGCTTATGAACAAAGTGGCCATGGTGGCAGGGATGGAGGTTATACATGGACTCAGCAACATGGACTCCCACTTACCAAGGATGATTTGGCTACCGCCACTGCTGAGTGCCCAATTTTCCAGCAACAGAGACCAACACTGAATCCATGATATGGAACCATTCTTCGGGGTGATCAGCCAGCAATCTGGTGGCAGGTTGATTACGTTGGACCACTTCCATCATGGAAAGGACAGCATTTTGTTCTTACTGGAATGGATACTTTATTCACCTTCTCTGCACACATTGCTTCTGCCAAAACTACCATCCGTGGACTTACAGAATGCCTTACCCACTGTCATGCATCCCATACATCATTGCTTCAGATCAAGGGACTCACTTCACAGCAAATAAAGTGCAGCAGTGGGCCTATACTCATAGAATTCACTGGTCTTACCATGTTCCCCATCATCCAGAAGCAACTGGCTTGATGGAATGATGGAATGGCCTACTGAAAACACAATTACAGCACCAGCTAGGTGGCAATACCTTGAAGGGTGCGGGCAATGTTCTCCAGGAGGCTGTATATGCTCTAAACCAGCATCCAATATATGGTGCTGTTTCTCCAACAGCCAAGATTCATGGGTCCAGGAACCAAGGGGTGGAAACAGGAGTGGTGCCACTCACAATTACCTCTAGTGACCCACTCAAAAAATTTTTGTTTCTTGTCCCTGCTACTGTATGTTCTGCAGGTCTGGAGATCTTAGTCCCAAAGGGAGGAACACTCCCACCTGGAGACACAATACTGCTTGCAATTGAACTGGAAATTAAGAATGCCACCCAGCCATTTTGGCTTCCTCAGGTCTTTGTCAACAGATGAAGAAAGGCATTACTCTCCTATCTGGTGTGATAGATCCTGATTACCAAGGGGAAATTGGATTGACATTACATAATGCAGGTAAAGAAGAATATGTCTGAAATACAGGAGATTCTTTAGGACGTCTCTTAGTACTACCATGCCCAGTGATTAAAGTCAATGGAAAATTACAGCAACCCAATTCTTATATGACTACTCATGGCCCAGACCCTTCAGGAATGAAGGTTCGGGTCATTCCACTAGGCAAAGGACCACGACCAGCTGAGGTGCTTGCTGAGGGCAAGGGAAATACAGAATGGGTGGTGGAAGAAGGCAGTTCTGAATATCAGCTACAACCACATGACCAGTTGCAGAAACAGGGACTGTGATTGTTATATTTCTTCGTTGTATATGTGCATCACATATTTTTGTTTCCTTCTGTTATGAACTGTGAAATGTAAATAAGGTTAATGCGTTTCAGCTGTATGTGTGTTAGCGTATCATGTTAGGTGCAAATATGAGTTTATAATTGTCCTTATTTAGAGATTATATATGGTTAAGAAGATGTGTACAAGTGCCACATTGAAAAGGGGTGGACTGTGATAGTTGGAGCTGTGTGTCAACTTGGCTGGACCACAATTCTGTGTGGTTTAAGCAATTGTGATGTGGGTTGTTCCAATGATGGGATCAGATGTATATGTTTTGAGCAGCCAATCCACTGAAAGGGAGTTTCCCTAGAGGTGTGGACTTCTTCCAGTATATTTATGGACATCCTGGGAAAAGAGACACTCTTCTGTGGATCGGGATTCTGTTGTGCTGCCTACAACTGTCTGTGAGTGAAAAATTCACCATTAGGCCTGGAGATCTTGGATTCATCATTCATTGGAGTCAACAACCGGTATACTGCCTGCCAACCTTGAGCTCCTCAGCCCCTGCAGCTGCATGAGTCGGGAAAAGCCTCCAGCTTGACGTTTGATCCAAGAACTTTGGACTTACCAGCTTCTATAAGTGTGTGAACCATTTCCTAAGATAAATTTTTCTTTCTCTCTCTCTCTCTAAGCTTTACTGGTTTTGCTTCTCTAGAGAATGCAGTCTAACACATGTACTAATTTTGGGACTGTGCCATTTTACTTGTCAGCCTCAGCAGCGTGAGTCAGAAAAAGCCTCTAGCTCTAGTGAGCCTGGAACTGGAGGCAGAGCTGAAGCCAAGGTAGAAGGGCCTTCACCCAGCCCCTAGAGCCAGCACTTTGAACTTGGACTTCTAGCCACCTAAACTGTAAGAGACTAAATCCCCATTTGTTAAAGCCATCCACTTGTGGTATGCCTATTACAGCAGCATTAGAGAACCAAGACAGGGGCATGTTGGTAGAGTAAAGAGTCTTTGTGGCACAGTGGTTAAGCACTCAGCTACTAACCAAAAGGTTGGTGGTTCAAACCTTCTAGCGCACTTCATGGGAGAAGATGTGGCAGTCAGCTTCCATAAAGATTTTCAGACTTTGAAACCCTATGAGGCAGTTCTACTATGTCCTACAGGGTCACTAAGAGTTGGTATCAACTCAATGACAATGGGTTTGGTTTTTGGTAAGAGTAGGGTACACATTGGGGTGCAGATCAAAAGACTGGATTGGCAGTCTGTATTTCCTGAGTCCCCGGCTCAGCTTGCTTAAGTGACAGAACTTGACTCTGCTTAGAGGATTATATGACCTCATGGGAGATGGGACTATTGCACATGGAACTACCAGAGGAGGTAGAAAGAGCCCTGGGCTGGGCTTCAGAACTGGTTTTAGTCTTGGCTCAGCCAAATGGACTGGTGAGAGACTTTAAATTAGATGCCACCCTTCTCTGTGTCTCAGACTCCTCCAGTAGAAAACAAGAAGTTGAACTAGATGATACCTTTTAGCTCTGACTAAAAGGTATATGATACACTCTTTAGAATAAGAATTATTAATAAATGAAGGTTTATATATATAGCATGTTGCTCATAGTTCTTTAATGCCATCTAGGTCATCTTGCTTTGTGCTCTAGTTAATTGTATGTGTGCCTAATGTCTGACTCCCCTACTGATTATAAATCCTTTGAGGTTATGTCTGATTCATCTCTGTATCCATCCTCTGGGCCTAGCACAGGCAGGGCTGGGCCACATTTACCTTCAGTATACATTTGTGGAATTAAATTGCTTTGTTGTTATTAGTTACCATCGAGTCCATTTTGACTCATGATGACTGCATGCATGCAGAGTAAAACTGCTCCATGGTTTTCAAGGCTGTGACCTTTCAGAAGCAGATCACCAGGCCTGTGTTCTGAGATGCCTCTGGGTGGGCTTGAACCATCAACCTTTTGGGTCAAGCGCTTAACCATTTGCTCCACACAGGGACTCTTAAATAACTGTATTAAAGCACTAATATGTGTAGAACCATCACAGACCAGACGACTTGGAGCTACTTTTGTGGCACAGATTTAGGAAGGGCCAGTAAGCCAGAGAGGGAGACAGGTAGACTGATGAAGGCTGGAGCTGTCTACAAAAAGATGCTGAACTAAATAAAAGTGGTAGGAAGAGGGCACAGCCCCAGATAAACTGTTTCTTCTTCCTACTTTCTCACTAGCTTTCCCTGAATTAGTGTGTTCTTGGCAGGTAGTGTGTGTGTGTGTGTGCTAATAAGCAACTGAGAGACAAGGACATTGAGACTGGGCATTTAGAAGTGGTACATTTGCTGGGATAGGATGCAGAGAGCACAAGTTTCAGAGCCAGAAAGTCCAGATTTCAAATCCTAGTTGGACCATGTACAGCATGTTGGTTTTTTTTAAAATGCATTTTATTGAAATACAGTTTATGTACAGTGAAATACACAAAACTAAAGTGACATGGGTCAATGCATTTTTTTTTTTGCAGTGTTCCCTTCCCTCCTTTCCCACCCCTTGTAACCAACAAAGAAAGTTTCCCTTCATATATAAACCTTTCCTTGACCCTCTATAACAATGAACTAATACTATATTTGTCCTTCTGTGATTGACTTATTTCACTCAGCATAATGTCCTTCAAGTTCATCCATATTATGCAGGTACAGCATGTATTTTGGCAAATAACACAACCTCTCTCATTTCATTCTTTCAATGCATACTTATCAAAAACCTTCTCTGGGCCACGTACAGTGTTCCATGCCAATGATGCAGTGGTAAAACATAGATAAAAGTACAGGGTGCTATAAGAGCATGTAACAGAGCTAACTTCTCATTCTCTGTTTCATTTAAAATGAGAATGACAATATCACATAATTTGTGAGGTTGTGTGAATTGAATTAGATAATGCATATGGAACATCTAGTAAATTGGCCAGAACCAAAACCAAACCCCACTGCCTTTGAGTTGATTCTGACCCATAGTGATCCTATAGGACAAAGGAGAACTGTCCCGTAGGGTTTCCAAGGTTGTGAATCTTTGTGGAAGCAGATGCCTTATCTTTCTCCTGTGGAGTGGCTGGTGGATTTGAACTGCCTTTTGGTTAACAGCCCAGTGTATTAACCATAGCACTACCAGAGCTCCAGTAAATTGCCCAGTGTTCAGCAAATAAACATGAATTCATCTCTCCACATCCTCATGATGTTCACAGGTTTGTTTTCCTTCTGACTAATTCTTCTTCCTTTCTTAAGGTCAAAATGTGAAAGCCTACTCAGTTCCCCTAAAAGAGCAGGGTGGAGAAAGGGAGAGGGAAAAGAAAGGTCCTGAACTCATCTCACCCATGCCCCGGGGACATCCAAATGGGTCTTCACAGCCCACTTCTCCTCTGAGCTCTGGTTCCTATTGCCCATCTGCAGCCTACAAGTGTCTTCTGTTCAGCTCCACCCCCCTCTGGCTCACCTCAAGTCTGTGTTCTCCTTTATCTCTGATGTGGCTCCAGGGACTTAGCCTTCTTGGTGCTCCTCCTAATTCCTTACTCTTCCGTTTCTCAGCCTGTCTTGAGGCATAGAACACAGTCTCCCTTCATTGCTCCCCAAAGATAAGCCCAACATCCCATTTTGTGGGCTTTGATGGGCAGGAGATAGAAAAGAGCCAACAGGAAAAGTAACAAGTTAAAGTTCTACAGTTGTGTCCCCTAATCTGTTTTTCCTAACTAACTTTGAGGGTCTAACTGGATGGTAGGGGAGACAAAGGCCATGCCCCACCCTCCACGAAGGTCCCTCCTCCCAGGCATGCAGAACAATAGTTGCCCTGTTTGCCTCCTGGGCATTTTTACATCTTTGTGGTTTTCCAAGGTGGATGGTACCCAGATCATCTGGCATAATCCCTTCTGGGCAATTCTTCCTTCCTTAGCCCTGGTTTGCTAGGAACATCTCAACTCTATAGATGCCTAAATGATTCAGTACTCTTCTAATTTCCCATTTTTGCCACCTACATACTGTGTAAACATGGTTAAGTTACAGAATAATAATAAAAAAACCCAAAAACTTAGATATGTTTACATATGCTTTACATTTATTAACTTAATAAAAATTACAACGTTATGAGGTAGATAATATTATCTTCATTTTACTGATAAGAAAACCTACAGATAAAAAAATTGAACTCAGAGTCCTAATTTCCTTATTTGTAAAATGTATCTAAATTATGCTACATAATAAGGTTGCTATGGATATTAATTATATGAGATAATGTGTAAGCTCTATGATGACAATACTTTTTTTTTTCTTTAATTTTTGTTTGTGATTTGGGTAACAACAATAAGTTTTGTTTTTTCATTCAGTGTTATATTCCTCATATCTAGGAAAGTATCTGATAAGTGGTAGTTGCTCTCAATAAATATTTTTTGAATGAATGATTGAATGTATTATAATATCAGGCACATATAATATTTCCCCAAATCATAGCCATTGTTATTAAAGTTGATTTGTCTCCCTTCCTCACCTGGTCATCTAATTAATCATCAAATATTTCTCAAATTGGGACCCTTCTCTATTCAAACCTCTGTTGCCCAAATTGGACTTTAAAATTATTCTTCATGTCCTTGGCCAAGGTCACACAGCGAGTGAGAGGGTGAGCCGAGTTTTCTTAGCTCAGATCTGGCTGACCACCTCACTTGTCTCTCAGCTTCTAGTTTCAACTCCTCCAATACATTCTCAATACTACCACCATAATGATCTCTGCAAATTACAGATATTAGATCTTGGTGTAATCCTTTCATGGATCTGAAATTGCTTGTAGAATAATAATAAGAGCCAACATTCAGTGAGCATTTTACTATATGCCACATACTGTTCTAATTCCTTTACACATACTGACTCATCTAAACTTTACAGAATCCTTCTTTTTATATGTGGGGAAGTTATTCAACTCCAGAGAGGTTGAATAACTTGACCAGTGTCACACAGCAGAGCTAGGATGTGAATCTATGCACTCTGAATATAGAACTTCCACTCCCTCCCCAGTCTGTGTGTCTGTGCAAAGCTTCCCAGACTACTTTGTGTTTCCTTACCTGTTTCTGTACTAATATCTCTCAGGACATTATCAACAAATACTAATTGTCTCTTCATGTATAAGGAGCTGTGGTGGTGTAGTGCCTAAGGCATTTGACTGCTAACCAGAAGGTTGGTGGTTCACACCCACCAGCCACTCTGCGGAAGGAAAACTGGGCAATCTATTTCCATAAAGATTTACCATCTCGGAAACCTAAAGGGGATCACTATGAATCGGAATCGACTCGATGGCAGTGAGGTTTTTTTTTTTTGTTGTTCTTCTCTTCATCCTAAAAACAGCTCTCTGAGGGTAGGAATTAGATCTATGAACACATGCTCAGTAGATGTTAAATGTATGAATGAACATTGACAGCAAGATTCTAGAACTGATTCTGGAAGAAGAGATGATTCTCTGTGTGAAATTGGCCTGTGAAGAGGAATCGCTAGACACCAAGATCTTTCTCTTTGTTCCTTACCCATCCACACCCTGGGCAGCTTCTCAGTGAGAGTTGTACTTGCCATTTTTGGACACCAGAGGGCGCCACTGATAATGTGATTCCTAAGCTTTTCTGAGCAGAAGATTTGGGACTGTTCCTGATTACACTTCTACCAAAGATTCTCTCACTTTCCAAATGAAAGCTATCAGTAACCAGAAGCCCCATGGTGTAGAGAAAGGACAGGTAGGCTGCTGAACAGAGCACACACTATTAATTCATTTGCTTAGCAAAATGATGAGTACCAGCTATATACTGGGTAAAGTCCTGCTCTGTGAGAATATAAATAAAATGAGTTTGGGAGGTCTGGTGGCATAGTACCAAAGGCATTTGACTGCTAACCAGAAGGCTGGTAGTTCAAATCCACCAGCCACTCCTCAGAAGGAAGGTTGGGCAATGTACTTCCGTAGTGATACCACCTTGGAAACCCAAAGAGGGGTTGCTATGAGTCAAAATTGACTTAACGACAGTGAGTTTTTTTAATTTATTTTTATTTTTAGGTAAACTCAGAGTCTAATGGGGGAAGACAGAATCTCACTATATAATCATAGTTCAGTTATATAAGTACTCTAAATTACAGCAAGATCTATCCTGAAGTACAATGCTGTCAGTAATAGGATAATATCCATACACCTACAAGGAAGACCAGTTAATACTATTATTAATACTATTATTATTCAAATATACGCACCAACCACTAAAGCCAAAGACGAGGAAACTGAAGATGTTTACCAACTTCTGCAGTCTGAAATTGACCAAACGTGCAATCCAGATGTATTATTACTGGTGATTGGAGTGTGAAAGTTGGAAACAAAGAGGAATCACTGGTAGTTGGAAAATATGGCCTTGGTGATAGAAATAACGCTGGAGAGCGCATGATGGAATTTTGCAAGACCAACGACTTAGTCATTGCAAATACTTTTTTTTTTTTTTTTTTCCCAGCAAGATAAATGGTTATTATACATGTGGACCTCAACACATGGAATACACAGGAATCAGATAGACTACATCTGTGGAAAGAGGTGATGGAGAAGCTCACTATCATCAGACAAAACAAGGCCAGGAGCTGACTGTGGAACAGACCATCAATTGCTCCTACGCAAATTCAAGGTGAAGCTAAAGACAATGTAAACAAATCCACAGGAGCCAAAATATGACCTTCATTATATCCCACCTGAATTTAGAGACCATCTGAAGAATAGGCTTGATGCATTGAACACTAATGACTGAAAACCAGATGAACTGTGGGATGACATCAAGAACATCATACATGAAGAAAGCAAAAGGTCATTAAAAAGACAGGAAAGGAAGAAAAGACCAAAATGGATATCAGAAGAAACTCTGAAACTTGCTCTTGGACAAAGAATATTTAAAGCAAATGGAAGAAATGACAAGATAAAAGAGCTGAATAGATTTCAAAGAGCAGCTTGAGAAGGCAAAGATAATTATTATAATGAAATGTGCAAAGACTTGGAGTTAGAAAACCAAAAAGGAAGAACACTGTTGGCATTTCTCAAGCTGAACAAACTGAAGAAAAAATTCAAGCCTTGAGTTGCAATATTGAAAGATCCTATGCGCAAAATATTGAGTGATGCAGGAAGGATCAAAAGAAGATTGAAGGAATACACAGCATCACTGTACAGGAAAGAGTTAATCAATGTTCATCTATTTCAGGAGGTAGCATATGATCAAGACTTGATGGTACTGATGGAAGAAGTTGAAGCTGCACTGAAGGAATTGGTGAAAAACAAAGCTCCAGGAATTGACAGAATACCTGCTGAGATGTTACAACAAATGGATACCATGCTGGAGGCACTTATTCGTCTATGCCAAGTAGTTTGGAAGACAGCTACCTGGCCAACTGACTGGAAGAGATCCATATTTATACCCATTCCCAAGAAAGGGGATCCAACAGAATGTGGAAATTATTGAACAATATCATTAACATCACACGCAAGTAAAATTTGCTGACGATAATTTAAAAATGGTTGCAGCAGTATATTGACAGGGAACTTCCAGAAATGCAAGCTGGATTCAGAAGATGTGGAATGAGGAGTATCAGATAGATCTTTGCTGAGAGCAAAGAATACCAGAAAGATGTTTACTTTTATTGACTATGCAAAAGCATCCAATATCTATATCATAACAAATTATGGAGAACATTGAAAAGAATGGGAATTCCAAAACACTTAATTGTGCTCATAAGGAACCTGTATATAGACTAGGAGGCTGTCATTCAAACAGAATAAAGGGATACTGCATGGATTAAAATCAGGAAGGATGTGTGTCAGGGTTGTATCCTTTTACCATACTTGTTCAATCTGTGTGCTGAACAAATAGTCTGAGAAGCTGGACTATATGAAAAAAAATGTGGCATCAGTATTGGAGGAAGACTCATTAACAACCTGCAATATGCAGATGACACAAGATGACCTTGCTTGCTGAAAGTCAGGATGACTTGAAGCACTTACCAGTGAAGCTTAAAGACATCAGCCTGCAGTATGGATTACACCAGAACATAAGAAAATGAAAATCTTCACAACTAGACCGATAAGCAGCATCATGATAAATGGAGAGAAAATTGAAGTTGTCACACATTTCATATTACTTGTTTCCACGATCAAGACCAACAGAAGCAGCAGTCAAGAAATCAGATGTCATATTGCACTGGGCAAAACTGCTGCAAAAGACCTCTTTAAAGTGCAAAGAGCAAAGATGTCTCTTTGAAGGCTAAGGTGCGCCTAACCCAAGCTATGGTATTTTCAGTCACCTCATATGCACGTGAAAGCTGGACAATGAATAAGGAAGACCTAAGAAGAGTTGAGCTCTGGTAGCATAGTGCCTAAGGCACTTGACTGCTAACCAGAAGGCTGGTGGTTCAAACCCACCAGCCACTCCTCAGAAGGAAGGTTGGGCAATCTACTTCCGTAGTGATACTGCCTCGGCAACCCAAGGAGGGGTCACTATAAGTTGGCTCCGACTCGACAGCACGTAACAACAACAACCACAAGAAGAGTTGATGCTTTTGAGTTGTGGTATTGGTGAAGAATACTGAAAGTACCATGGACTACCAGAAGAATGAACAAATCTGTCTTGAATAAGTGCAGCTGGAATGCTCCCTGGAAGCGAGAATGGCTAGACTTTGTCTCACCTATTTTGGTCATGTTGTCAGAAGGGACTTTTCCCTGGAGAAGGACATCATGCTTGGTAAAGTGGAGGGTGAGCAAAAAAGGGGAAGACTCTCAATGAGATGGATTGATACAATGGCTGCAACGACAGGTTCAAGGATTGTGAGGCTGGCACAGGACTGGGTGGTGTTTCATTCTGTTGTACATAGGGTCGCTATGAGTTGGAGCAGATTCAACAGCACCTAACAACAACAACAAATCACAGCAGGAGACCGGAGAGATCGGGTAAGTCAGGAAAGACACCAAAGGAAGGGGTTACTTTTGAACTTTTTTTTTCTTTTCAATTAATCGACGGCAATGAGTTTGGCTTTTTGGTTCATGATATGCTATCATTGGTCAAGGCATGAATACTTTTATTTCATTTGATTTGGGCTTTGAAGGATGGGGAAGAAATCCCAAAAGAGAGAAGAGTTTGGTTCTCATCCTGCCACTTCATCTTCTCAGTTTCCTTATTGTTGAGTTGATTCTGACTCATAGTAACCCTATAGGAGGGAGCTCTGGTAGCATAGTACCTAAGGCACTTGACTGCTAACCAGAAGGCTGGTGGTTCAAACCCACCAGCCACTCCTCGGAAGAAAGATGGGGCAATCTACTTTCGTAGTGATACTGCCTCAGCAACCCAAGGAGGGGTTGCTATGAATTGGGTCCGACTTGATGGCACATAATGACAACAACAACAACCCTATAGGACAGAGTAGAACTGCCCTATAAGGATTCCTAAGGCTGTAATCTTTATGGGAGCATATTGCCAAGTCTTTTGTCCCACAGAGCTGCTGCTGGGTTGGTACTGCTGACCTTCGGGCTAACAGCCCAGTGCTTAACTATTGCATCACTAGCACTCCTTAAAATGAGCGTAACTATTATATCTATTCGGAAGGAAGATGGGGCAGTCTACTTCCGTAGTGATACTCCCTTGGAAACCCAAGGAGGGGTTGCTCTGAGTCGGGTCCGACTCGACAGCACATAACAACAACAACAACATTATATCTATTGTGAGGAATAGATGAGATAATAAATGTGAAAGCTGTTGCAAATCTAGGATAGAGGCATTAGCAACCACTCCTTGAATTTCCGAGGTGATATCTCCATGGAAGTAGATTGCCCAGTCTTTCCTTCCGAGGAGTGGCTGATGGGTTTGAACTGCCAGCCTTCTGGTTAGCAGTCACATGCCTTAGGCACTACACCATCAGGGCTCCTTATGGAGCTCACAATATGGTGAGGGAGTAGAGTCTATAAGTCACACGAGGACTTTTCACAGGGGCTACTGAAACAACAGTAACACCTTCTGATCAAGGAAGAGCCAGAAATTCTCAGGATTTTCCTGTTTTATATCTTTACAGCTGAACTGGATCAATACTCTGATATTTGGGAAAACTAAGCTCCAGAGGGGAACTATATTTTAGCATGTCACATCATGAACCAAAACCCAAACCCATTGCCACTGAGTGGATTCCGACTCATAGCGACCCTATAGGACAGAGTAGAACTGCCCTATAGGGTTTCCAGGGTTGTAAATCTTTAGGGAAGCAGACTGCTTCATCTATCTCCTGCAGAGCAGCTGGAGGGTTCAAGCCACTAACCTTTTGGCTAGCAGCCAAATGCCTTAACCACTGCACCACCACAGCTCCTTATATCATGAACAGGAGACTAGAATGTTCCTCCTGTTGTTCAGGCCATGGCTTTGGCTCCAGGCACCATTTTAACTTCACAGGAAATGGAACAGGCTTCGAGAGGTTAAATGATTGTTCAAGGTCTTGGCGTGAACTGGTAACAGACACTGGCTTCCTGTCTCCAAGATCCAGGCTCTTTCTAGAAAATGGGCTATGTGCCCATACCCCAAAGAAATCATGTTGTAGCTAAGAGAAAGATGCAGTCGAATTTAAGGGAAGTTGTGTTAATCATGCTTTACTTTTGTCTTGTGTGTTTTCTTAACCAAACAGGTGGGTTGGATTAGGCCATCTGAGTATTTGGGCTGCAAATGTGTTTTACGTGAGCTGTATAGGGTTTATAATTTAAAAAATTAATTACTAATATAAAAAAACTGGAGCTGCCACATAAAAATCTAGATTTCTATCTTTTCCTAAAGAAGATCTGACAATATTTGGTCTACCTTCCTACCTGCTCCCCAGTGTGCCACAGTTCCACCATCCCCCACCTACTTCTCTCAGTTGCATTATCTATTTGCGTTATCTAAGAATTACTTAATATGGCTCTTCTAGCCATGGTCTTTGTGACTCCCACCCTATGACTGGGTGGAACTATGCAAATATGATGTGCTTGTGGCCCACCAAGGGGATTGGATAGCTTGCTAATAATGTAAATAAGGTACATGGCATCTTTGCAGGGGCAGAACCAGGGAAGTAAGGTATATGGAATCATAACATGGGGATTGGTCAGTTTTGTCATCACATTAGACTTAAAATAAGCCATCCCAGATGCAGAAAGGGGGATCTCACTGTCATCAAGAGAGAAGAGCTGGGTGTGGAATATCTCCTTGGACTCAAGATCCCTGCACTGAGAAGGCAGAGAGACAGCAGGGAGATGGCTGAAGCAGATGCACAGTTAAAAGGGCTTTGTGATATTTACCTGAGCAGGGTAGAGGCCAGGTGGAAGGCCCAGGGGCCAGAGAGGGAAACCTGCCTTCAGGCATAGTTGAGAGGCTGTCCTGATCAAAGTGTATACTGAGTGTTCTTAATCCTGAATTGTAACCTGTTACTTCCCTAATAAATCCTGTAATTGTGAGTATTGCCTGTGAGTTCTTTGTGGCCACTGCAATGAATTATTGAACCAGCAGTGAAGTAGAGAGTCATATGGGAGGGATGGCTGATGTCAGAACTGGTGAAAAGATGTGCAGAGAGGCTGGAGGATGGCGACATGTCTGACCTCTGTCTCATAGGAATCAGCCTTGAGATGTTGATGTTGTTCTGCATTCCCCATCCCCCTTGTGAAGTTAGAAGAGGTCAGAGGATGCTGCCCCGTGCCCTTTTTGTATGCTTCCCTTGCCATCTGAGTTTACAAACACCTGTCTCAGAGCATAGGTCTAGTAGAACTTAGGTCAATAGTTGGACTTCTTTTCTGGTCAATTTTCCAGCATTTAGCTGTTACTCAATAAATATTTGAATGATCAAATGAATGAACTCATGTTGACCAGCTTTTACTGAGTACCTATTCTATGCAGGTTTATGACTGGGTCCTGGGGTCGCAGAGGCAAAACTTTTGAAAATGCACATTGCTATGAGGGGAGAGAGACATGTGCATGGCTTACAGTAACACAGATTAGACAGTGCTCTGCTATGAGCGCCCAGAGAAAGGAACGAGCCGTAAACTTTGCATGATGCATCAGGGGACACTGGAAATGGGCTAGTTGTCACGTAAAGATGTTTTATTCTCAAACCACAGTTTCACTATTGGCTCCAACCTCAGTTTGATTCTGGCCACAGATTGACCTTGATGAGGTGGTCAAAGTAGGAGTCTGAAGAGGAAATCCTGAACTGTATCCTGAAGAATGAGAAGTCAGGTAAATGAGGAGCTCAGGAACAAGTGTTTCAGGCAACAGCCAATACATAGGCTGTGAGTTGGCAGGAAATTCTATGTGTCTGAGGAACTTAAAGAAGGTCAGTGTGACTGGAGCTTAATAAGAGTGGGAAGAGTGGTAGTAGATGACGTTAGACATGTATTTTTATATCAACAGCCTAACCCTTAAGCCAAGCAGCTGTTGGGCAAATCCTTGTTCCCAGTCTTCAGAGGGCTTGCTCAGAACAGGTAGCTGGCCTAGTATTGCCAGAGGAGGGACTGGGTCTAATCCCTTCCCCTGCCTCCAGTGCCAAGGACAGGGTAGGGCACAGAACAGGTTTCAGTAAAGATTTGCTGACAGCATGCTTGAGAAGGGAACAGGAAGTGTTGAAGAAGGCCCAGGCGGGGCTCTCTTTTCATTGGGGCACTCATTTTCAAGTCGCTGAACACTCCTCCAAGTGACACCCAGAGCTGGGAGAGTGAGATGTAGGGAGAAACCAGTGAAGGGCGGTAGGAAAATGGGTGGTGAAAGTTAAGGGAGCGCGTGCGACTCAGCTTGTGGGTGGAAGCGGCCGGGGAAGGTGGATGGGATCCAGCTTGAATTTTAAGGGATGTATAAGAGAATTGGTCAGACATTTCATTTTGCTTTATGGCATCATTTTCACTGAAAACATTTGCAGGACTCAAAGGGGCCTCCCCCTGGGCGGGTTCTCGCTTCACTCCTCAACCCTCTGCAAAGGGGCAGGGCCTCCCAGAAGCTCGAGTTCTGCCTGCAGCACCCGGATTTACCCGCCAGGGGCCGCTGCGCATGGGGGAAGAGCGAGGGTTCTCAAGCTGCAGAGAGACGGAAACCGGTTGGCAGCGAAACAGGGAGGTAGGGCGGAGCCTGGAAAGCCTGCCTGGAATAGGGGGCTGGGAGTGCGCCCCGGGCCGAACTGGACCGGGCTGTTGTCGCCTCTGGCAGCTCCCGGGTGATCATCGTTGGGCTGGGAGCCTCTGTCCAGCCCAGCTGCAGAGCTGAGGCGAGTGGAGCAGGACAGCGGCCCGGAGGGGCTGGGTAGCAGCTGTAGCCGCCGCCGCCGCAGGCCTGGGTTACCTGAGCAACTGCTTGTCCCGGGCCCGCCTGCTGTCGGTCGGTTAGGGCAAGAGAGACTTGCGTGCGGGAAAGGGAGGTCGGAAGCGACCTCTGGTGTAGGAGGAGTGTCCTGGCGCAGATAAGCAAGAGCCGGGGGCTCAGGAGAGCCGCCGGGGTTGGGGGCGCCGGGCGGTCGCCTCCAACAGGTTATTCCGGGATAAACTCAGGCGCTGGGGCGGGACGGGGCTTCGTTGGGGGCCG
>NW_006921661.1:10739776-10768809 GCF_000298275.1 Orycteropus afer afer
GCTGTCCCGGGCCTGGCCCGTGCGCGTCCGCCTGCTGGACCTGGGCACCGCCGGCTGCTTGGGCACGGGACTGGGCGGGGGCACTGACCTCGGCCTAGAAGGCCTGGGATCCAGTAGCCATTCGCACCCGCAGGTGCCTGCTAGTCGCACGCCCTCCCCAAACCCTTGCTGCTCGCCGCTCCTCGTGCCCCCCTCCTTCGTTCCCTCCTCTCCTTCCTCACCCGTGCCCGCGAGAGAACCCGCCCGCCCGCCCCCTCCTGCAGGGGTGTAGCCGCCTGCGGAGCTGACATCGGCCCCGCAGCAACCTTGCCCAAACTCTCCGGAAGCGGCCGGAGTAGACAGGGTGCTCAGGCCGCCAAAGCCCCGGCAGACCCACGGTTAGACCAGAGGCGCGGGCCCTGCTCCAGGTCCAAACTTGGAGTGCTTGACCTTTGGCTGTCGGAGGAGGCAAGCCCGCGGGTGGTTGGACAGCTGCAGCGCCGCGAGGGCATCTTGCCCGGGGTTCCAGGACCGTCGGCTGCACTCCGGGCTCCTGGCTTTTCCTCTGGGATCCCGAGGTGTCCACATCAGGCGCATGTTGACCGAGACTTGGAGTCATGGATGTGTGCGCCGGCCTTGCCCTGTGGCTCCTCTGGGGTCTTCTCCTGCATCAGGGCCAGAGCCTCAGCCATAGTCACAGCGAGAAGGCAACAGGAGCGGGCTCAGGGGCCGGTTTTGAGGAGTCCACCGTAGCAGGTAAGGTCTTGCCAAGGACTGGACTGGGGGCTGTGATTCAGAACTGAGGGGCTTAGAGTGGGCAAGATGAACCCTAGGCTTGTACCTGAGTGGTGTTGGAGGATCCGTGCATGGCACTACCTACTGCCTTTTCCCAGAAGTCCAAGGAGTTCTGTTGAGGAGCCATAGCTAGTGTCTTCTTCTTCTTTTTTTTTTTTTTTCCTCCTCTGAACAATTCTCCTTATCCCTCCCAAAGATGTCTTTTGTTGGCAGTGAGAAGAGGCCTGCCTTTGGGGCACCTTGGTTTTTCAGACTGGCAAGCCAAGACTCCTTCTCAGGACTACTTGTCTGAAAGAATGGCCTACCCACATGTTAAATCCATTGCTTATGACAGTTTCAGCATTCTGCAGCACAGAGGAGGTTGAGGCTGCCTGGGTTGGGCAGACAAAGTTAGGGCTGGGCCACTCTATTGGCTGATAGCCTCGTGTTCAGGTCCGCCTTTCTATCCCAACAACCAAGGGAACTTAGTCCCTCCCTTCCCTTAGGTAATCTACTGTTCCTAGGCTGTGCCTGTTTGAAGTAGCAAAGCAGTTCCTCAGACAGAATCCTGTACCACCAGGGAGTTAAATGGCCTTTTCTTGACATAGACATAATTCTTGAGGCTAGTTGTTGACTTACTCTGTTTCTTCTGAGAGTAGGAATTCCATGTTATTTTTTATCTTTTCTGGTTTTGCCCATGCACTTTAAGGGGAGCCTTGTCAGGCAACAGAAGTGTTGGTGTTCTGTTGGAGCAGAAAAGAGCACTTTTAAAATTCAGTTGCTTTGCACAAGGCTTGGAAGGAGAAGATCAGTTCTTCTTCCCCACCTCTTATCCTGTTGCTGTAATCAGCCCAAAGCAGTGTAACTATAGAGTTGGGAGAATTTATAGCTAGGTAGTGTCTGAGGGTAGGCAAGCTCAAGTGACAAGGACAGCTCAGTGGTACCCACTGATACGAGAAGGAAAAGGAAGTACAGGCCATGATTGCTGGAGAGTTTTGTGGATGGATCCAGAGGCTGACTCTTTCTGGGGCAGCCCCCTTGTAGCTTCTCTAACTGCCTCCATGAGTGAATCCAGAAGTCCCAAGGCTGGCTTTCAAAGGAGACCAGGATTGCCCAATGTACAGACAAGCTTGGCACCTGGGCTGTTGCTTTGAAGCAAGACTTTGAACCAGTTCATTCTGGTTCAACTCCCTGCTGAGAATTTGGATTTCCACTCCAGGTATACTGAATCTGAATCTACATTTTAAGAAGATTTTATGCACAAACATGAATCACTTGGTGGGATCTATAAGAATTACCTGGGGATCTTGTTGAAAATGTAGATTTTGAACCAGAATGAACCGGTTCAAAGCCCTGATGATAGGTTCTTTCTCCATATTAATCCTATGATACAGGATTCCATAGGGACTCTCCTGTTGGCCCGTGAAACCTAGCTCGAAGCTTGGTTCTCATTGGGTTGTGAAAGAAAAGACTAGTGGGCAGATGTACAATGAACTCTGAGAAAGGCCTAAGGAGCATTTCTGCTGTCCCAGTAACATCCCTGTTTATAACTGTCAGTATGTCCTTTCTTCACCCTAAAATATGAGTGCCTGATGGAAAATGCATGTTTCTGGGGGATGCAGGAATGTTTTGTATTTTAGACACAAGCTAAAGGGATGAGTTTTGTATTTTAGGTATTAGCTAGCTATCAGGAAGTTTTCAGTACTCTCCTCACCCCCAAGATAAGAAGCATCCTAGCTTCCCTTAGGACCATCCTATGCCTGCTCATGGAGGAAGCTCTGTGCTGATGATACCACTTTGGCCTTTTGGTCTTTTCTTCCTTTCAGTTCAGAAATTGGTTTCTGTTGTCACAATAATGTTGAACCCCAGGGATGGGAGTCTCAGAGGGAGACCCTAGGTGCTGAGAATAGCTGTAATTTGTGGGCTCCTGCATTGTTGGTCTGGTATATTGTCCCCTTGAACTTGTCTTGGACCTAGTCTCTGACTTACACAGGGCCTCATTTTTGTAAAGAGGTGGTGGCTCATGGGCTGGGTGTGTGAAAGGGTTTGGGGAGAAGCTTTCTCTGCAGCTAGGAACCCTTGTGGTCTTCTAGCCCCTCCCTCTGTATCTCTAGAGCACTGGGGGAGGGGTTGCTTGCCCTTAAAGCTGCCACTTTTCTAAATCAGATTCAATTTACCAAGTTAATTTGTATATTCTTTACAGTTATATTTTCTAATTACTCAGTTGTTTTTCCTAAAAAAATCTCACAGTAGCCTTTGTGAGATTAGGATGGTGGGGCAGGTAGTATTATCTCCATTTTTATGGATGAAGAAACTGGATCCTGTGTTCCATTTTATAGGCAAGTCTTCTAATGCTTAAGTTCCTGGACTTCTTCCATCTTCTCAGGCCCTGCCCTGTTAAAGGAGCACTAGGCGCAGCCAGGAGAATGTTGCTGTACTCCTGGTGAGTTAGGCAGGCCCCGGTGACTCTTCAGCTGAACTCCAAGAAAAGGGCTGCCTTATTTTTTCCCTCCTCTGGAGAGTCTTCTTTAGGGACCCAGAGAAATTGGATCTTTATTCTCTTGTTGGATGCATATGTCCATCTGACTCTTTTTAGTAAGTTAGAAGATTTGATTCTAAGAAGGATTTCGTCAGAATGCTTTTGGCTTTACCATGCATGCACTAAACACTTAAAAATCTGACCCTGCAGTGAAGGCAAGTGTACCACTATGAGACCCTCTGATTGAGCAGTAGAGCGGCCCTTCCTGTCACCTTTTTGGATGCCTGCACACCTAGCTGTGCTAAGTCACTTTCTCAGTAAAGACCTGTGCCTGACTATGCTAGACTTGGGCCTGCATTTCTAGAGCTGGCCTGAAACTGATGCTTGGAACATTCCTTAGGGTTTAGACTTTCTGCCTACAACAGCCCAGAATGTTTTCTGTAGAATTTTGTGAGGTGACCCAGGTGGAGTTTGGAGTTGTGGCTGCCAGTGTTGGAGGTATTGAGGGCCTCTGATCAGGACCTGTGGTTTAGCTCATTACAGCTAGAACAGGGCTTAGAGGACAGGCATTTGGGCAGTGTGAGCAACCCCTGATGGAGTAAGCCTGCCCACCCAGCTAGTTGCTGCTGCCTCCAAGGCTATAAATGGCCTGGCCATATTGGTAGTGATGCTATTTTTAGCTGAGGGTGGCTCCCAGAACTGGGCTGGGACCAAGGCAGGTAGGTGGGGCTTGGCTGAGGCTGATCCTGGGGGCTGAGGAGAGGGTCATACTAATCCTGGGATAGCCAGGACATCATCTGCTCCCAGGCCTCATCTTTGACAGTTGTCACCCTTAGCTAAGCTAATTGATTTGGCAGACATTCATTATGCTGTTTATTCAACAAATAGTTGAGTGCCTGCTCTGGGACAGGTACTATGTTTGGTGTTGGGAATCCAAGGGTGAACAGAACAGACATATTCTCTGCCCTATAGAGTTTATAATCTAGTGAGGGAGACAGAACATAACCATATAGATAAATACATTATCATGTGGTAAGTGCTATAGAAGAAAACATGAACTATCTGCTGTGATGGAGAATAGGAGGAAGATAGAGATCTAGCTAAAGTAGGAACCCATTGCCAGGTAGGACAGGTTAATACAGTAACAGAACAATAATAATAGCAACTTATGGTTTTTTAGCATTTACTGTAAATAAGCCATCATTCCAAACATTTTATTTTATTTAAATCATAGAACCATCCTCTGTGGTAGGTATTATTACTATCCTCATTTTATAGGTGAGGAAGTTAAATCACAGATAGGTTAAGTAGCTTGTCCAAGGTTACACAGACAGTAAGGCATATCTGCTGCCATTGAGCCAATTCTGACTCATAGCAGCCTCCATTGGGCTTCTGAGGCTGTAAATCTTTATGGAAATAAATTGCCTCATCTGCCTCCTGTGAAGCAGCTGGTGGGTTTGAACCATCAGCCTTCTGGTTAGTATCCAAATGCTTTACCCGCTATGCTACCAGAACTCCTTATAATAGTAAGGTATAGAGCCACAATTTGGATCCAGACAGTCTGACTCTTCTCTCTACACAGTTCCTGCCTTCACTCAGCCAGGAGAATGTACACTCTCTCAAAACTTTGTGATAAATGCTATTATAGAGTTATTGTTATGCATACAAAGAAACCCTGGTGGTGCAGTGGTTAAAGTGCTTGGCTGTAACCAGAAGATCTGTGGTTCAATGCCATCAGCTGTTCTGTGGGAGAAAGATGTGCCAGTTTGCTTCCATAAAGATTTACAAGCTTGGAAACCCTATCAGGCAGTTCTACTCTGTCCTAAGGGTCACTTAGATGGCGGGTTATATGCAAACAACAGGCCCTGGGAGGCCCAGAAGAGGAAGTGACTAATGCTACCTGAGAAAGCTGGGGGAGGCTTTACAGTTTCCCCATAATTTTTCTAAGATCTTGGGGAGATGATAGGTGCCTGCCTAATTTAAAAGTTAAGAGGTGGAAACATCAGTTAGTTCCAAACACTTACTTTTACATAAGAAGAAACACAGTAGGTTATTGGTAGAACAATAGATATTTTGAGTCAGGGACCCTGACTTAATCACCTATTCAGTCCACAAGTCCATAATGAGTGCTTACTGCTTGCTTTGGGCATTCAAACCCACCAGCCACTTCTCGGAAGGAAGGTTGGGTCATTTACTTCTGTAGTGATACTGCCTCAGAAACCCAAGGAGGAGTCGCTATGAGTCGGATCCAACTCGACGGCAGTGAGTTTGTACTGCTTGCTTTGGGCTCTGGAAGGATTTAGGACTACCAAAGAAGTCTAAATCTGGCAGGACCATATATATTTAGAACACAATGTACAGCCTTAATGAAAAGTGCCAGACAGGCAGGATAGACATTATATGCTGTGGGTTAAGAGACATCTGTGTGGGCTGGGTTCAGATAGCTATGGAGGGCTTCCTGGAAGGCAGGGGTGGGTGGAGGCAGAAGAGGAGGAGGAGGAGAGAGTGGTCTGACTTAGGGGAGGTTGGAGGAAAAGATCTCATTGTAGATCTCACTGTTTGGAAACTGAATAATAATTAGAGTTGCTTCATAGTTGGCTAGCTACCTTGCTTTAGTGCTTCTAGACAGGAAGATTGCAATCATGTGTCATCTAGTGATGGGTCTAATAACTACCATAATTTCGAAGTTATGGGTGTAAATTGTAAATAGTATTTCAACATATCTGCAACAGTGTAATATGACATGAAAATATCTATTACTTCTATTGGTGACAAATCATAGGTACTGCTAATAGTACTGTGGTTGGATGCCTACATTTGTAATTGAAGGAAAAACTAGCTTTTAGTAAGAGAATATTGAAAACTAAGTAATTTTTTTTTCCATCCACAATCACCAAAATCCCCCCAAAACCAAAAAATCCATTGCTGTCATGTTGATTCAGGGGCACAGGACCCCTGAATTTCATCCATGGGCCCTTGGGGGGTCTTTCTGTTAAGAACTCTTGCTCTCTGGCAAGAAGAAATGATGAGGCCTCTTGGAGGGGAGTGGTTTCCTAAGTCTCCACAGGAGTTGAGTTTGAGCCCTAAGGGGGCCCCCTGGTTTCCTGCTGGGTAGCCTTTGAGATGCACTGCGGAGTGGCTTCACTATAGGGCTGCTGTAGTCCTTTGCCTTGCTTCCTGTGGGAAATGATTCTCCAGGAAACCCAGCAATTCTGGCTGTCAGGCTTTTAGGGAGAGAGAAAGATACCAAACTAGGCCTCTAAAAGAGCTTTCTCCCTCTCTCTCTCTTTTATTGTTGCTGACTGAAAAGAAAAAAAAAGTAAATAGATATTTAAGATATACAACAAAATATAAAAAATAACACATTAAGTACTCATGTGTCTGCAGTCCAGTTTAAGAAATAAAATAAAACAGAACTTTCTTTATTGCTGCCAGGATGCTTTGTATACATTTCTAATGTAACCTATAGCACATTGTATGTATGTATTTGCCCCTTTACAAATGTAAGCTGTTTCTGAAGATACTTTATTTATCCCCCCCCACTTTTTTTAATGTGCCACCATAAAATCTCTGTTAAAGTTTTTTGAAAAACCTGGAATCAGTATCTGTTTGAATGGATCCTGTTTTCTCTCTTCCTTTTCAAACCATCTCATATGTCTTGGTACAAATTCTGGGTTTTTCTTCAACCCTTGGAGGTGTTGCTTATCCAGGTCACTTTGTATATTCAGTCAAACTCAGATATGTGTGTGTGTATTTTATCTCTTTTTAGTCTGTTAGTTTATTTTATCCTTAACTTTGAAATTGTTGTTGTTATGTGCTGTCGAATCGGCCCTGACTCATAGCGACCCCTCCTTGGGTTGCCGAAGCAGTATCACTACGGAAGTAGATTGCCCCATCTTCCTTCCGAGGAGTGGCTGGTGGATTTGAACTGCCAGCCTTCTGGTTAGCAGTCAAGTGCCTTAGGCATTATGCTACCAGAGTTCCCAACTTTGAAATTAGATAGGGCTGTTTTTATTATCCCCATTTTAAAACTGAAGAAATTATAGCTGAGAAATTTGTGTTCTAGCTCACATAGTTGAAAGGTGGTAGACTTAGAACTAGAACTCTGAGGATCTACGAAGGAAGCCCATGGTCCCTCCCCCCCTCAAAAAAAAAAATCACATTATCTGTCAGTGTGTCCCAAAGAGGAAGACACCTTACTGATCTGGCACTCAGAGCCTACAGCCTCAATGATCTGGCCATAGCTATGAACCTGAGGGATGTGGAAAAGATGTTTGAGTACTGTAGTCACTTATCACAAAGCTGTGCTGCTCTGGAGAACAGTAGAGTCTATAATCTTAACCATCAAGCTACATTTGGAGTTGTCTGTTCATGTGCCTGACTGCCTTGATATACCATAAGCTCTTCAAGTTAAAAGAGCAAATATTCGACTTTATACTCCCAGCTTCTAGTAGAAGGTTTGATGCATAGTAGATCCTCTATAAAGTTTGGAGATTGAATTGAAGGGGATTAGTTGTCTGGTTCTAATTCAACTGAAATTTACTAGGCATTGATTAGAAGCTGAAAAGATTTTCCTCGGGAAGGGTGTTAGGCAAAGTTAAATAAGCCTCACTTATTTAGAAAGTTCACTCTTTTAGAATTTCTCTTTCTCTGCTGATGCTAGATAGATGAAGTCTTGCTACCTTTGTTAAGGAAAAATAAAACCAGATCGGTTTACATCTGCCAGCCTCACTTCACTTGAAAGAAGATTGTCTAGGAGTTTAAAGAGGCCAGACTCTTATCATTGGTGTTCTTAGCAGGTTGTTGTTAGGTGCTGTCAAGTAGTCTCCGACTCAGAGCCCTTGTGTATAACAGAATGGAACACTGTCTGGTTCAGCCCCATCCTCACAATCCTTGATGTTCTTGAGCCCATTGTTGCAGCCATGGTGTCAATCCATCTCATTGAGGGTCTTCCCATTTTTCTCTGACCCTCCACTTTAGTAAGCATAATATCCTTCTTCAGTGAAGAGTCCCTTCTGACAACATGACCAAAGTAGGTGACATGAAGTCTGGCCATTCTTGCTTCTAGGGAGCATTCTGACTGCATTTCCTCCAGGGCAGATTTGTTCATTCTTCTGGCAGTCTGTGGTATTTTCATTATTCTCTGCCAATCGCACAGTTCAAAGGCATCAACTCTTCTTCAGCCTTCCTTATTCACTATCTAGCTTTCACATGCATATGAGGCAATTGACAATGCCATAGCTTGGGTTTGGCACACCTTCATTTTGAAAGTGACATCTTTGCTTCTTAAAACTTGAAAGAGGTTTTTTTTTTTTTTTTTTAAAAAATACGTTTTATTGAAATATAATTTATGTACACTGAAATATACAAAACTAAAGTGACATGGGTCAATGCTTTTTTTTTTTTTTTTTTGCAGTGTTCCTCTCCTTCCACCCCTGGTAACCAACAAAGAAAGTTTCCTTCCATGTGTAAAACTTTCCTTGACTTTTTACAATAATGAATTACTACTGTATTTGTCCTTCGTAATTGACTTATTTCACTTAGCATGATGTCTTCCAAGTTCATTCATGTTACGTGGTGTTTTGCAGATTCTACATTATTCTTTATTGTTGCATAATATTCCATTGTGTGTATGTACCATAGTTTGGTTATCCATTCTTCTGTTGATAGGCATGTAGGTTATTTTGAAAGAGGTTTTTTGCAGCACATTTGCCCAGTGCAATACAACGTCTGATTTCTTGACTGCTGCTTCCATGGGTGTTGATTGTGGATACAAGTAAAGTGAAATCCCTGACAACTTCAATCTTTTCTCCATTTATCTGATGTTGCCTATTAGTCTCGTTGTGAACATTTTTGTTTCCTTTATGTTGAGGTGTGTTCAACATAAAACAAAAATCTTACCAAGAGAATGCAGTTAATATGAGCTGGGAATCTGTCTAATTGTACAGAGGCCTAGGCCACATATGTAAAGACTCTGGAGTTACCAAACCAGACTTTTCAAGCCTTATTCTAGGCACTGGGAAAGCTGTTGGTAAAGCCTGGATGCTAGTATCTGACCTAATTTCCAGCCCATACCCCCTTCTTTTTACTGGATATAACCACTTCTCTGACCCCACCTGCAGGCCTGAGATAGTTGAGCATGTGGAACTGGTCCCCACCTGTACTGGTTTCATGTTGTTGTGTAACCAATTTTCTCAACATGGAGAGGCTTAAAACAATGCATGTTTATTATCTCACAGCTTCTGTGGGTCCAGAATCTGAGGGTGGCTTAGCTGGGTGCCTCTGGCTCAAGGTCTCTCATGAGGATGTAGTCAAGCTGTTGGCTGTAGTCTTATCTGAAGGCTTGATTGGAGGGAGAGGATTTTCTTTCAAGCTAATTTGCATGGTTGTTGGCAGGGCTCAGGCTGTTGCCACATAGACCTCTGTACAGGTCTGCCTCATGACATAACAGTTGGCTTCTCTCAGGGCAAGTGAGCCAAGAGATAATGAGAGTGAGTGGGCTCAAGATGGAAGCTACAGTTTTTTAATCATCTAACTTTGGAAATGATCTACTGTCACTTCTGCTGTATTCTGTTTGAAGCAAGTCAGTAAGTCCATCCCACACTTAAACAGAGGGGCTTATACAAGGATAGGAATATCAGGAGGACAGGGATCATGTAGGGCCATCTTAGAGGTTGCCTGTGACATCATGATGATCCTGGGGACAAAGGCTTCTAGGTGCTGTAGCCTAGGCTTTTCTTTGACTTCCCTTGTTTGCCTCATAGGGTTTTGGGGACTCTTTTAGTACTCTCTTTGGTATTGTGCTCTCTTATTTCATGTATGACTTCATTGCTTTTACATGCAAAATTGACACAGCCTCTTTCACCATACCCTCAGAGGACTCCTGGCCTCCCCACCCATGCCTCAGGTCAATCCTAAAGCAGCTTTTTATCCTAGGCTCTAGTCCTGCCTCCCAACTCCTTTTTTTTTTTTTTTTTTTTGACAACTTTGATTTTGGAGCTCATTGTACAGCCACTAACCTTAGAGCCATCACTGTGCCAACTTGGCTTCTGAGAGCTAGATTAACAGGTGGTAATGAATTGGAACTTAACCCACTGAGAGATGAAAACTTAATTTGACCTTTTAGGCTATTGGTATTTAGATGCAAGGACTTCCATCCTAGTATGTCAGATCTGGAGGGGCTTTTAGGAACCATCTCTCTCAGACTCCTCATTTGCAGATGAGGGGAACAGACTTGCCCAAAGTTTTGCTTAGGCTGGGCTAGAGTAGGGTTTTCCTTGATTCTCATTCACATGTTGATCCTAGTCTGTTGTGGAGCCTCATAACCTTAACGTAGCCAGTTTGGAATGTTAGGGAATTTTGGACCTCTACAGTGGAGAACCAGAAAGCAGTACACACTGTTGAATTATGGTCACAGAAATTGGGCTGGACAAAATTCAGGGTATACAAAGTCAGTGTCAGTTGGTACTTCTGAGAAATGTTGAGGCCTGCTAGGGAACTTTTATATAGGTATGGAAAAAGAGGGCCAGTAACATCTGTAGAATATGGTGACTAATATCTGCACTCTTTATCACTTTCTCGACATTCTCAGTGCACAAGGAGATCTCTGTGTGCTGGGTTGTACAGAGGAAGTTTCTTGAAAGAGGTGGGTTAGTGCATTATATTGCATGACTCACTGTTGTTTGGTTTGCCGGTTGCATGGTGGATGTGGTGCCTACACCAGCAGAGGAAATGCATCTAAAACCTTTTGGGGTTGCTTGTGGCCACCTGGGAAGCGCCAGGGGGAAACTTTCTGGGCAGAGAATTTGATAAAGCCTTGGTTGTGTTGGTACAACTTGCTAGGGCAGGAAATACTGGGATAGGGATGGCTGTACTCCTGTCACGTTATCAGAGTGGAGCAGATTTATTTTGTGTGAGAAGCCGTACAAGGAGAACCCTGAAATAATCTAACAACACTGTACCCGTCCCACCCCCCGCCGGGGAGCTTGAAATAGAGAAGACACAGACTCTAACATCCCTCTATGGGTGGTGGTTGCTTTTCCTACCCTGGGTCCTGGCCTCCACCACTTGCCCGCTTTGTCTCCTTCTGCTTCCATCTCTGCATTCTTGGCCCAGCTGGGCTTTTTTGTTTTGCCCTAGTCCCCAGAGCATACCTTACACTGTGTCTCCTTTGCCTTTTGCCTCATGTCATGTTACTCTTCTTCTAGAATATCTTCCCTTCTTCTCCTTTCTTCCTATCCAGTCTCTCAGTTCTCTGTGATGTCTTCCCTGATACTAATGTTAGCCATGAGATCCCTCTTGTCTCTGGTCAGACTCTGTAGCACTTTCTGTCTGTAGCAGTCATTGTGTAATTCACACTTTGTTTATGCCTCTTATGGCAAGAGGCAGCTTGACGTTGTATGAGAAGCACTGGTTACTGCTGGCTTGAGTCTTTATCAAGAGTATGACTTCAGCTTTGGTTTCCTCACTTGAAAAAATGAGGTTAAAATAATTAATGTGTGTGAAAGCATTGTAAACATTTTAAAGCATTTTTTTCTCCTCCTTTTCTTCTCTCTCTTGAGGTCAAGAACTGTGTCTGTTTTGCTGACCATAGTGTTTATTTTCAGTATCTATCACAGCACTGGTTAGACAGCACCCCATAGGTATTTGTTGAATAAATGAATGGATAACAATGAGTTGATCTTTGAATTGAATAGTTGGGGAGGCAGGGTGGGGCAGGAGGGGGAGCCAAGTGAATAGACATCAGTTCCTGTGAAAAGCTTAGACAAGTATGCCCTGGGATTGGGGGTAAAGTTCACGTGGTGGGTTTTCTGAGACATTCTGTGGGCACTTTTTCTGCCTGACTTAGTACCTCATCCCTACTTACTGAACACCTGTTGAAGCTGTGCTCAGTGACTGTTAGAAGTCACGCTGAGGAACGGCTTGGCCCTTGTCTCTGGCTGGCAGTTCTTGTTTGCCACAGCAGTGGCTGTCTTGAGCAGTTGGCTGCAGTGGGAGTGGAGTAGGGCTGTGCTCGCAGAGGGCCAGCGGGGGACCTGTAGGCCTTGGGTCCTGCTGCTCAATTTTATTCCTCTGACTTGTCTGATAATCTATTCTGTAGGATTCACTTTGTCTTTGGTTCCACAACCTAGATGGGTTTACCTCAGGTCAAACTTGAGACAGCAGAGTGAACAGAATGAATTTCAATTGCATTTCTTAGCCTGGCTCGTGGGATGGAGGAGGGAACCTCCTTTCATGGTTCCCACTGCTGGGCTTGTTGTGCAGCAAGGGGGTGGGATAACACTGTGAACATCACTGACTTTTTAAATGTTATCTCTGATGCTGAGAACTCCCCAGGCCACAGAGAACTTCAGCCTGAGCAGAGTTCACTCCCACTTTCCTTCAAGGCATTGAGGAGCGGCCTTTAGGGAGACTTTGTAGAGGGGCTCAGGCATAAGAGCTGTGCTGTCAGCAAGGCCCAGCTAGGACAAACCTGTCCCTTTCCTCTGTGAACCACACTTACACAGCTCCTGGCTATCTTACGCTGAGCTCTGGCCTAGCTGATGATCTGACTGGCAGGTGGGCAGGCTTCCTAATCTTACGTGCTTATAATCTTCTCTAGTGTGAAGTCAGTAGTTCTGCTTCAGTTTGGTCTCTCTGGGTTATCTCAGGCCTCTTAGGAAGCTCTTAGAACTCTCACCACTACAGTGTATGTTAAAATGAATGTGTCTGTGTTTGCCAAGTTCCCAGAGCCACCTTCTGAAACGTATTGGCGGCCTCAGGAGGGAGGAGTGCTGTTCTGGTTACCTAGTGCCACTCTGACAGGAATATACCACAAATGTGATGACTTTAACAAACAGGAGTTTATTCTTATAATTTGGAGGCTTTAAGTCCAAGTTCAAAGTGCCAGGCTGTAGGGGCTGGGTGAAAGCCCCTCAGCCTTGGGCTTCAGCTCTGCCTCCTGCTTCCAGCCCACTGGCTTTTCTTCACTCAGACAGCTGCTGGCAGCTGAGGCTGACAAGCCCAAAGTTGACAAGTAGAAAGGCACAGTTACGATGTTACCAAACCACACGGCAGGCCATTCATTCAAGTCCGTTGTAAATCCCAAGGTCCGCAGAACATGGAGACTGCTGAACAACGACTCAACTACATGCAGGGTTCAAGCATGCCATAAGCTAGAGGACTATTCCCAAAGCTGTTTCTTATATACAGGAAGCAGACCACATACCCAAAGGCAGCTACTCAGCTGCTCACAGTAGATCCCATCATGGAGTTGATTGCCAGTCTCATCATGGGGAATACTACATCCAGCTGCCCAGCCACTCAACCAGGCCCAGCCAAGTTGACACACAGACTTTTAACCACCACAAGTGCCCTTCAGGTATGATACATACCCAGATTAGAAAGCAATGTGTGTCTGTGTTGTTGACTAGGTGGCTGCCTTATTTTAAGAACTTTTTTTGACAAGGGCAAAGGTTACTAGGACTCACACTTCATATCTCTGAAGAGATAAATATATATAAGACAACACAAATAACTTCAATAATAAGACTAATGATGGCAGCTACCATTTATTGAACACCTGTTATGTTGTAAGCACTGGGCTGAGTGCTTTACATCTGCACAGCAACCCTTAAAGGTACATACCATTCTCATTTACACATGAGGAAACTTAACTCCAAGAATTTATGTAATTTTTCCAAGGTCACAAAACTTTTTGTGGCTAAGTTAGGATTTAAACTCAGGTCTGTCTGACCCCAAGGTCAATACTGTTTCTATTTTTGTTTAATAACTTGTGGGAAGGGAAAGAAACAGCTCTCTGACTTTAAGTAGAGATATCCATTTTGGTTAAAAATTGTACATTTTATAGGACTGTTAGTGGCACTAGTTTGTTTTATTACCTGAATGGCCTGGAAGAAACTGAGATTAGGAGTTAGGGAGTGGGGAGAGGAAAAAGAGGCTCTAAATGTCACTTGTGAATTATGAATGGGTAATATTGCATTGGTGAAATGTCTGGCTACACAGAGTGGTGAGTGTTTAGTTTGTATCTTCCAAAAGTAACATTCTGGTTAGCTATTCTAGATTTAATCCTTAGGATAGGGTCTGTTTCTATTAGTGTTCTTTATCTCTTTATTCAACATTCACTATGTATGTTGTAAAGAGGTCTGGTGGCACACTGCCTAAGGCATCTGACTGCTAACCAGAAGGTTGGTAGTTCAAACCCACCAGCCACTCTGTGGAAGGAAGACTGGGCAATCTACTTCTGTAAAGATTTACTGCCTCAGAAACCCCATGGGGGTCACTATGAGTTGGAATTGACTCAATAGTAGGTTTTTTTTTTAAATGTATGTTATACAAGATCATATACAGGGTTGGCAGACAATGGGCCTATAAGTTCATGTGAATGATCAGAATTCCCAGGTGTATAGTAGAGCTGACAAGGGGCAAGGTTATGGTCATTACTTGGTCACAGCCAGCTACCCAGAGGGACCGAGTAGTTGATCCTGCGGGCTTGGGACCATAGTCGCAGGGGACATCAAACTCAATTGGCATAACATACTATACAAAACATTGTTCCACCTACTACTTTGGCGAGTAGCGACTGGGACCTTAAAAGCTAGCAAGCTGCCATCTAGATGCAACAATGGGTTCTCCTCGTCAAGAAGAAAGAAGAAAACCAAAACTAATGGAAACAATCAGTCCTAGCGACTGGTACACCATCTGATCTGCAACCTATACAACTATGAGACCAGAAGAACTAGATGGTGCCCAGCTACCACTGCCATCCACTTGGAAGGGATGTAGGAGATCCTGCATAAAGAGGGAGAACAATGTGGTACAAAACTCAAAATCATTTGGAGGCAAAAAAAAAAAAGAAAGTGGGGACCAGGTTTGCTGGTCCAATGGAGCCTGGTGTAACCACTGAGACTATGGCCCCTAGCTGCCCTTCAGGTCTGGAATTGAACCCACAACTGTGGTTTCCAGCCAAACAAAGTATAGGCATGTGAGTTAAACATTTACCTCAAGTAGACACACACCCTGGAGAGAACAATGATGGGAGAAGGAAGGGCTGCTTATGCACAGGGAGATAGCTCAGGGTGCAGAAGAGTATGAAGGGATGGACACTGGGAGGAGGTAACTATGGGGAGGAATTGGGAGGGGAGCTGCTGCATTGTAAATTTTGGTCAATGACATGAGACAAAGTATATGTGAACTGTTGTATGAAAAGTGAATTTACTCTGTACATCTTCACCCAAATCCTAAAAAAAAAAGAATGTTTATGGAGAAAAAAAAAAAAAAAATGTATGTTATAGAAGCGTTGGTGGCCTAGTGGTTAAGGCATTTGGCTCCTAACCAAAAGGTCGGTGGTTCAAATCCACCAGCTGCTCCATGGAAGAAAAGATGGGGCGGTCTGCTTCTGCAAAGATTTATAACCTTGGAAGCTGTAAGAGGCAGTTCCACTCTGTCCTATAGGGTTGCTACGAGTTGGAAACAACTTGATGGCAGTGGGTTTTGGTTTTGGTTTATGTATGTGATATGTTAAGGAGCTCTGGTAGTGTAGTGGTTAAAGCATTCGACTGATAACAAAAAGGTCAGTGGTTTGAACCCACCAGCTGCTCTGTAGGAGAAAGGGTAATCTGCTTCTGTGAAGACTTACAGCCTTGGAAACCCTACTGGGTAGTTGTTCTACCCTATAGGATCACTATGAGTTGGAATCTGCTCAATGGCAGTTGATTTGGTTTTTGGTTTTATGTTATATGACAATCTCTGTTTAGTAGAAGCATTCGCTATAATAAAAGTTAAGATGTACACCCACGTTTTTACCATGTTGTTGCTATTAGGTGCCATTGAGTTGTCTCTGACTCATAGTGATCCTATGTACAGCAGAACGAAACACTGTCTAGTCCTGCACCAGCCTCACAAGCTACACCTGAGCCCATCATTGCAGCCACTGTGTCAATTCACCTCATTGAGGGCCTTCCCCTTTTTCGTTGACCCTCCCCTTTACCAAGCATGATATTCTTCTCCAGGGAATGGTGCCTTCTGACAACATGACCAAAGTAAGTGAGATGAAGTCTGGCCATTCTCACTTCCAAGGCATTCCAGCTGCATTTCTTCCAGGACAGATTTGTTTGTTCTTCTGGCAGTCCATGGTACTTTCAGTATTCTCTGCCATCCTCACAACTCAAAAGCATCAACTCTTCTTCAGTCTTCTTTATTCATTGTCCAACTCTCACATGCATATGAGGCGATTGAAAATATCAGGACTTGGGTTAGGTGCACCTTAGTCTTCAAAGAGATATCTTTGCTCTTCAGCACTCAAAAGAGGACTTTTGCAGCAGATTTGCCCAATGCAATATGTTGTCTGATGTGTGGACTGCTGCTTCCATTGGTGTTGATTGTGGAACCAAGTAATATGAAATCTTTGACAACTTAAGTCTCTTCTCCATTTATCATGATGCTGCTTATTGGTCCAGTTGTGAGGATTTACCTTTTCTTTATGTTGAGATGTAATCCATACTGCAAACTGTAGTCTTTAATTTTCACCAGTAATTGTTTCAAGTTATCCTCACTTTCAGCAAGCAAAGTTGTGTTGTCTGCATATTGCAGGTTGGTAATGAGTCTTCTATTTTTTTTTTTTTTTTTTAATCTTTAAGAGCTCCTATTTATTGAGCACCTGCTGTAAAGCCAGGACTTGTTGTTGTTGTTGTTGTTATGTGCCGTCGAGTTGGCCCCGACTATGCCAGATAAATTCACATATACATGATCTTATTTAAAATCCTCACAACAGAAGACTGTTGTACAAAGCAATCTACTACGTTCATTGCCCTATGGATAACAACAGCGCTGTTGGAAGGTGAGATCACCTCTGCCTGGAGAGATCGGCGAAGCTTTTTGGAGGAGGTAGCAACTTAGTAGGTCTTCAGGTATTTTAGGCAAAAAAATATGGAGGCAATGTAGGTGAAGTTACTTTGTAAAACTCTTAAGTGCTGTGCCAGTGTGAAGGTATTATTCCAAGAATGATAATTACTGGTTGGAGCCAATATAGTATATAGTTAGGGTTTTGGCCAAAGAAGAGCACACTCAAACTCACAGTTTTCTGTGGAAAGTCTTCCTTCACTTCATAGGCTGTCTCGGCTACTCATTTGACCTACAGTTGGGGTTTTCCGGCCTGAGAACATGCCCAGATTTCCCATGGTCACATATTTCCAATTTTCTTGCAGGAAATGAAGTTGCTGAAGGAACACTAAGTGACCATACCCTTCAACTGCTCCTGACCTGAGAGCAGATGATTAATATTCCTTTCTCCCAGGGTCTCCCAGGTGGCTCCAGTTGGGCTGAGCGAGGGCTAACTTTAGTCTGTGCTTGGGGTGGGGGAAACCTTTTACTAGACTAGGGTAGCTAAGCCCAGGCTTGAGACAGAAGTAGTGGGATGGAACGGCTAGTCAAAGCTGGTGCTTCGAGGCCTTCTGTGGTTTAGTACCATGTTCCTGCGTCCTCTTGAGAATGGGAGAAGGCTGCTCAAATAGGTATATTGTCAGGTGGCAGGGTGTGGTCTGTGTCTGTTCTCTGTTCTCTGTCGAGGGAGCAAGCCAGACACTGGGCCGTCTTGTCTGATGTCTGGTCATGCACTCTCTGAGAATGAAGAGGGAGTGCTGGAAGATTTTCTGGTTAATAAAATAGCTACTTACTGGCTTTCAGCTTTGTCTGTAAGCATTTTCTTTCCATGTATTTCCCTTGAAACTTTTTTTTTTCTCTCTTCTTGGTTTGGTTTTTCCCGAGTCTTCACAGCTTACTTTAAGGTATATCTAGTTTAATAAAAAGAACACTAGATAGGAATTAGGTAAATATAGTTTAGTGTGGGTTCTGATGCCCTTGGCCTTCCTGGGCCTTAGTTTCCCCATGCCATGTATTGTGGGGAAAACAGAACCTAACTCACAAGGTTGCATATCTTATGAAATGACATGACAAGCCTTTGGTCTTATAGAAATGTGAGTGATTTATTATCAGTTTCATTCCTCTGACTTGTCTGATAATCTATTCTATAGGATTCCTTAGTTCATCCCCTCTCTTTACTACTCTTTATGTCTCCTAGATTCTCAGCTCTTTCACACTTCCGTATAACCTTGCTTTTTAACTCTTAATGGCAGCAGGAAAAGTGTAGCTATGTTGGCATAATGCCTGGTACAGTTACAAGAAAGAGGGTCTGAGCCCTTGGGGAAGTGTTAAGTTGATCGGCGTTTGAGTGCAACATCTTGTCATTAACTTGAATAAATCTCTTTAGGCCTTTGGGCCTCAGTTTTCCTATCTGTCTCTTTGTTTATCATTATAACTTTATTCCCTTGGGTTTTGAAGTCACTTCCCTTTCTGAGAGCCCTCCTTAAAAATGCAAGTATTTCTGGGTTGAGATTGCCCCTGAACTCAAGATCAGTGAATGCCTTTGCTAGCTTTCAGTATGGAGTAGGTTAGGGGATAAGAAGCCCTGATGGTGCTTGATTGCTGACCAGAATATCAGCAGTTCCAACCCACCAGTCCCTCAGTGGGAGAAAGATGTGGCAGTCTGCTTCTGTAAAGATTCCAGCCTTGGAAACTACATAGAAGTTTTACTCTGTCCTACAGTCCCTGAGCAAGGATATTATGGTTGGTAAAGTAGAGGGTCAACAAAAAAGGGAAGACCCTCAGTGAGATGGATTACACAGTGGCTGCAACAGTGGGCTCAAGCACAGCAAGGATTGTGAGGATGGTGCAGGGCGAGCGTTGTTTTGTCTAGTTTTACATAAGGTTGCTTTGAGTTGGAGCTGAGTTGGTGGCCCATAACAACGACAACAATAGGGTCTCTGTGTGTCCATATAGACTGGATAGCAACCGGTTTGGTTTTAGTGAGTTAGGTTAGGGCATAGCTCTAACTGGGAGAATGGGTCACTGCAAGAGTGGAGGACGGAGCCTGGCTAGAGGAGCCTGGCTAGAGGGCGATTCTATCAGCTCATTTGAGTGATGTGAGAAGGGTGTCAGGGCCTCAGGGCATACTTGATGTTGCATTTCCTGTAGCCCACACCCAACTGTCTTCCTGAGCGAGCCTGTGCCTGTACTTTGAGCCAAAAGGCAGAGCTTAGTGAGGCCTGATTCCCCAAAGAATTCTGAGATGAAAAGTAGGGCACTTGAGCAGATCTAATTGGTTGGGCTGTGTGAAGGGCAGAGGCTTTCCCTGGGGCCTCCTTTTAATCTCCTGTGGCTATAGACTTTTAAGGTTGGACTAATTAAAATGTCATGGGCAGCTGGACTCAATACTTTGCTAGTACTAGGTCCTGTTCCATCCTCCTGGAGTTTTAGAAGACAGACACAGACCTGTCTTTCCTGGGTGGAGTGGGTTTCCATTTCCTTATCTATTAAATGCACTATGATGATGTGATGTTTATCCAGAATGGGTGTTACACATCTCGTGTGGGGAGAGATGTAGGCTGAGACATGAATCCAGACCTGCCTGGATTTGCTAGATTCTAGGCTCCGGGGGTGCCCTTTTAGCTCTGATCAATGCTCCATTACCCTAAAAGGCCTTTTTCTGTTGATTGGCAAGTATTTCTCTTTGTCCTGGAGTATCCTTTCCTGGTGTCTATTCCTGTTCTAACTAGAAAAAGGGGAAGGGAAAGGATATTTATTAAGTCCCACAGTGTGCCAGGTACAACAGAACAAAACACTGCCCGGTCCTGTGCCATGCTTGCAATCATTGCTGTT
Source organism: Orycteropus afer afer (assembly GCF_000298275.1). NCBI lineage: Eukaryota > Metazoa > Chordata > Mammalia > Tubulidentata > Orycteropodidae > Orycteropus > Orycteropus afer. The sequence goes on from NW_006921661.1 coordinate 10,759,722, forward strand.
TGAACCCGTCGTTGCAGCCACTGTGTCAATCCATCTCATTGACGGTCTTCCTCTTTTTTACTCACCCTCTACCAACTATGATGTCCTTCTCCAGGGACTAGTCTGTCCCGATAACATGTTCAAAGTATGTGAGAAAAAGTCTCACCATTCTCCTTTGAAAGGAACATTCTAGCTGTACTTCTTCTAAGACAAATATGTTTGTTCTTTTGGCAGTCCATGGTATATTTAATATTCTTTACCAACACCATAATTCAAAGTCATTAATCCTGATGCCACATCCTCCTTCATGTAGTTAAGCTTTTGGATTTTTTGCTTAGTTTACAGATTAAATACATATGGTGAAAGGATACAACCTTAACACACACCTTTCCTGATTTTAAATCACGCACTGTCCCCTTGTTCTTCTCAAACGACTGCCTGTAGGTTACCTTTCTAAGGTAGTACAGATAATTCCATGTCCTGTAATCCTTCCTTCTAAACCTTGCTAAGCTCCCACTTCCAGAAAATCTTCTCTGATGCCTTCAGCCAGAATTACTTTCTTGTCCTGCTTTCCCAGCTCGTTCTGCTACTCACTGTCTGATCTGGCTGATATCGGAGTCAGTGAGGCCTGTCTTTCTCATCTAACTGCTCCCACTCCTGCAAAGTGTGTTACTCAGAGTGTGTTTGTTAAACTGGACTGAATGAAGTTGTAGGGTTGGCATTTCAGGCGTCAGGACAGACTGGTAAAGGGAAGGGTTTTGGGTGGAGTTTTGGCTAGCTTCCTGAATAAACCCAGGTCTGCTTTTTCCTGATTTGCCATTCTAAGCAAGGTGTCTTTCGGGTCCCCAAAGAGCAAGCATCTTTCCTTTAGGTTCTTTTCCTTGGCATCTGGCTTTAGAGTTTGTTTCTGATCATCTTGCAACCAGTAGAGCTAGGCTTAATTCTGCCTGCAGTGGAGTTGTGGATGAAGCCCTTGGTTTGGCTTTGGTTGCTGGAATGTGCCGGTTGCCTGTGGGTACTTGAGGGTTTTTTTTTTTTTTTTTTTTTCCACTCTCTTACAAAGAATGTGCTGAATTGTTAACCCTGTATTTGTGGCTATACTTTTTACAATTCTGCTGACTGGCCAGCATCACCTCACAGGATAAAGGCTTTCTTAGAGAAGGCAAGGTCGTTAAGACATTTTTGTAATTGAATTATCTTTCTCATTGACTTGAAAAAAATTAGAAAAATATTTTCAGGCCTTTTCTATGCATATAGCATGTGTGCTTAGTGTTTTATCTTTGGAAGTTTGTTCCTTTAGGAACATATTGAAGTACAGATAAAACACCTCCAATGGGGAAATGATAAAATATTAAAAACAATCAAAATAAATCTCACAATAGGATGAAACACAGTGTTTTTGTTTTGTTTGGATAAAATGGGAAATCTGAAATAGCATAATCAAAACAGAATGAATTAGATAGCAATGCCATACCCTTGCTAGCTTCTCTGTTGTTGTTGTTGTTATGTGCCGTCGAGTCGGCCCCGACTCATAGCGACCCCTACTTGGGTTTCCGAGGCAGTATCACTACGGAAGTAGGATTGCCCAACCTTCCTTCCGAGGAGTGGCTGGTGGGTTTGAACCGCCAGCCATCTGGTTAGCAGGCAAGTGTCTTAGCCACTATGCTACCAGAGCTCCTAGTATTGAGAAAAGATTATGTGATGTTCTTAGGAGAGGGGAGGAAGAATAGATTCTGGGACTAGGGAGAACTGTGCTTCAGCTCAGCTCTACCAGTTAGTTGTGTCCTTAGGTTAGTAACGACGCTTTCTGGGTGTCTGTTTCCCTATTTGTTAAATTAGAATTTTATGAGGATTAAGTAGGATAATATATGTGAAAGTATTTTGTAATACTTTGAAGTACTCACTGGGTGGCAGATGCCAATTTGCTAGTACTGCAAGGAAACTTTTGGATTAAAGATATGACTTGACGACTTGATGTAGGTGGGAAGAAGAACGCAGAATTGATTAAATAGTTGAATGCTGTTTGGGCACCAGCAGAGAGAAATTCCTGTGAGGTGAGGGAAAGGACCTCATTCATTCCTTCACTATATATTTATTAAGTCCTGCCTGATGAGGGAGAAAGCAATGCTAATATCTACCTCTTGATTGTGTGATATGTTAAAATAGGGAGGCAGCTTGGTTTAGAATGAAAACTCTACAAGGAAAAGAGTTTTTGTCTGTTTTGGGTCCATAAAGGAGCTTGGGTGGTGGATTGGTTGGTTGAGGCATTTGGGAGTGGTCCGAATCCACCAACCGTTCTGTGGGAGGAAGATGAGGCAGTCTGCTTCCGTTAAGATTTATAGCCTTGGAAACCCTATGTGACAGTCCTGTTCTGTCCTATAGGGTTACTATGAGTTGGAATTGATTTTATAGTAGTGGATTTATTTTTTCCCCCCTGAACAAGTCACTTAATCTTTCTGATACCCAATTTCCTCATTTATAAAATGGAGCTAGGATTAGCTATCAAACTCTATTATTGGGAGGATTAAAAAAGTTAAAATTTAAAAGCCTTTGTACAAGGCCTTTGTACATGCTCAATAAAAAGAGAATTCTCTTTGTTTTTCCCTTCCTGGTTTGCAAAGTGCAGTGGCAACACAGGAGCAGCAGCAGTTAGATCTGCTTGGGGGAGTCTGTAAGATGGCTTCACAGGTTTGACCTGATCGTGTCTCCCTAGTATATATATCTTTAAGAGGGAGTTATTGATATTATAGGTCTCTGGGTAGTTGTGTTAGGCTGGGTTCTCTAGAGAAGCAAAACCAGTAAAGCTTATATATACATATAGAGAAAGATAAATTTATCTTACGAAAATGGCTCACCCACTTATGGAAGCTGGCAAGTCCCAAGTTCTTGGATCAAACGTCAAGCTGGAGGCTTTTCCTGACGCATGCAGTTGCAGTGGCTGACGAGCTCAAGGTTGGCAGGCAATATACTGGCTGTTGACTCCACTGAATGACGAATCCAAGATCTCCAGGCCAAATGGTGGATTGTTCGCTCACGGACAGTTGTAAGCAGCACAACAGGATCCCAGTCCACAGAAGAGTGTCTCATTTTCCCAGGATGTCCCTAAGTATATTGGAAGCAGGCCACACTCCCTTTCAACGGGTTGGTTGCTCAAAACATATACATCCGATCTTATCATGGGAAATAACCTACATTACAGTTGCTTAAACCACACAGAATTGTGGTCCAGCCAAGTTGACACACAGCTCCAACTATCATAGAAGTGCAAATGGTTTTCACTCGGATACTAATGGGAAGGTTGACCGTTGGAACTACCCAGCCGTGCTGAAGAAGAGAGTCCTGGCAATATACTTATGACAGAGTACAGCAATTGGAAACCGTATGGAGTGCAGTTTTACTCTGGCACATGTGGGGTCTCTGTGAGTCACAATTAACTCGACAACAAATTTTTTTTTCTTTTTTCTTTAATTGATGTTATTTCTTCCCAGCAGGAGCTCCCTGAGAGCAAGCAAGGGTTTTGAATTGGTCTGTTTTGATTCTCTGCCTTTCCCATGGTCTTGGTGGGAGGGCTGGTTCTTGTCTTTTCAGGCAAGGTAACATTTGGACTGCAGGTCTGTGTAGATTTTGTCTGTATGAGGTACTGCTATATCTCCACCAAGGAGCTTGGGTAGTGCATTGGTTGGCTGAGGGATTTGGCAGTGGTTCGAACCAACCAGCTGTTCTGTGGGAAGAAGATGAGGCAGTCTGCTTCCATAAAGATTTATAGCCTTGGAAACCCTATGTGGCAGTCCACATAGGTTGTTCTCAACTTTTGTAGTTAGTGTCTGGACTAAGCTGATTTGAATTGGGCTTTTATAGCCAGCCGTTACCCTTCGCCTTCAATAATTGTTAGTTATACCTTGGAAAATGTGTACTCAGCTTGACTCCGGTTCCGGATCAGTTGTAAATTCTCATGAAAGGTGGAGCAGAACATGTTTGCTTGGGTTAATCAGGCATTTATGAGTTGACCTTTACTTGTAAAAACCTGATTTTTCCCTCATGCCTAAGTAACTCTAGCAGGCTGAGGACCTTATTCTTAGCATTCCTAGAACTGTTGGGAGTACCAGCAGGTTTGCCTGCTCTTGTCCTATGTTCACAAGGACCAGTGGGATTTTTCTACCACTCAGCAAGGGTGCCCAGCCCCTCTCCCTTTTACCGTATGGTTTTAAGGCCTTGGGGATAACATTCTCCTTTCTCTCATCAGCATTTCAGACTTCTGAGCTTTCTCTTCTGGTTATGTTTCTTGGGAGGATGAATAAGCAGGAGGAACCATCTGGCAGGCGTGGAGAAGGGGCTTCTTGCTTGTCAATCAAAGTCATTTGGCAAGAAAGTAAAGAAACCTTCCTGCATGGGAGTGGCCAAGGATTGGGTAAATTAGGGTAGATTTGGGGGTGAAGGGGACCTGTGTGTTCTAGGAGTGGGGTCAGTAAGTGCACGGATTGTGTGCTGAGCATACTCCTCTGGGAGCTGAACATTGAACAGAGGAGGTCTCAAATATGGGTTGGAAGGAAAAGAAAAGAGGAGGGTTAAGAAAAGAAGAAATAGAGGGAAGAAAATGGAATTTTGCTGAACTGTTGCTCTATGCTAGGTGCTTTTCGCTATTTCTTTTAACCCTCAAAACAACCCGTTGAGGTATTAGCCCTATTTCACAGACAATGAAACGGAAGCCCAGAGGTTAAGCAACGTTCCCAAGGTCATACAGCTGATGTATGGTAATAATAATAATACTTGTTGATGTTGAGTTGCTTCCCACTCATAGCAACCCTGTAGGACAGAGTAGAACTGCCCTGTAGGATTTCCAAGGCTGTAAACCTTGTGGAAGCAGATTGCCACATCTTTCTCCCAGGGAGCGACTGATAGATTCAAATTGAAAACATTTTGGTTAATAGCTGAGCTCTTAACCACTGTGCCACTAGGGCTTCTCATAAGAATAATAATTATCATTTGTTGTGTGTCTGGTGAAGGCACATGCCAGTTTATTTTAATTAATCTGCTTTATATAATTTAGCACTCACTACAATTCTGTTAAGAATTATTATTAAGTATTGCAAGGGAGCTCTGGTAACGTAGTGCCTAAGGCACTTGACTGCTAACCAGAAGGCTGGCAGTTCAAACCCACCAGCCACTCCTCGGAAGGAAGATAGGGCAATTTACTTCCGTAGTGATACTGCCTCAGAAATAGAAAGAAAAGAAGAGGGTTAAGAAAAGACCCCAAAGAGGGGTCTCTATGAGTCGGGTCCGACTCGATGGCACATAACAACAACAACAACAACAACAACAAGTATTGCAAATGGGAATCTGGGAATTAAAGAACTTTGGTTATTTGATGAAAGTCACTCATCCAGCAAGTGGCAATGCAGGGATTTGAATCTAGGTCTTTCTAAACAAAACTTGTTACCTTAATGTCCACACCACTCTGCAAATGGAAGAGCTAGGATTCAAACACAGTCATAAGAGCAGGGGTTGTATCTTTTTTTTTGGTAAAGAAACACAATAAAACATATACCCAGTCAACAGTTTCTACATGTACAGTTCCATGCCATTGGTTATATTCTTCACACTGTGCTACCATTCTCACTGTCTCTGCCCGTACTGTTTCACCACCATTTAACTTTTAACTTTTACTCTCTGTGCCCCTTAAAATTCTCCTCTGTGCTTTAGAGTTACTGTTGTCAGTTTAACCTCATAGAAATAATTCTTTAAAAGAGTGCAGTGATCAAGGCCAACGTTCTGTGTTAATTGAGCTGAACTATGTTTAAAGATGACTTCCATCAGCTCAAGATTTAAAGGTTATTTCAGGACCATAGATCTGGGGGTTCTCCCACTCTCAGTGGGTCCAATCAGTCTGGTTTCCATAAGAATTGATGTTCTGGTTTGCATTTTTCTTCCTTTTGATCATAATCCATCTATTGGATTCTAAATTAAAACATTCAGTAATGGTTGCTGAGTACTGACCATTTCTTCTGGTCTCATGGCCAAGGAGGTGGTAGTTCATGGTGACAATTAGACCTGCATTCCATTTCCTTTACTGATTCCTGAGTCTCCTTCTTCCTGTGCTGCTCCAGAAGAATAAAGATCAATTGTTGTATCTTGGGTGGCTGCTCACAAGCTTTGAGACCTTAAGTTCTACTCACTGAAGTAGAAGCTAGAACAAAAACTCTAAAAACATTATACCAATTAACTGGATAGACCCATGTAGCGGTAACCCTAAACAGGGGTTGTATCTTATCTGTCTCTGTATCCCCATAGCTTATGACATTGCCTATAAAGGTCAATAACTGTGTGCTGTGAAATCCAGCTCTGTTCTCCCGCATAGCTCATGCTGCAGTGGCTCACTGTTACCGGCTGCATCCTGCCCCTCGACCTGCTTATCCTTCTTCCACAGTCTGGCCTTAACCCTACCACTGTGACCTTCCTGACCTCCTGACACACAGCATGTGATCCAGGAGTGTTACTTTCCTTTGTCTTCACCCCTCTTTTCCCTGACTTCTGCTTCCACTGAAGCTCTCCATCATCCTCCAGTCTGGTCTGTTCTTTTCTCTGCAGTCTCTCTTATTTGACTTTTCTTTTCTATAACTATAATCTTTTTAGTCCATACCATATAATTTGGCATGTAATTACCTACTGTTTCACCTCCTAATGGTTTTATGCACAGTAATCTTTTCCCCAATCAGCTGATGGTAGTGGTAACATAGTGACCCCTCAGATTGGTTTGTACTCCACACTTTACAAAGTACTCTTCTATTTAGGACCTGTTCTTTTGCCCACCATACCCACAACAACCCTGTGAGTTACGACAGGAGGAGATTATCTTCATATTGTAACAGAGAAAACAAGTGCAAAGAAGGCAGATGATTTCCAAAAGTCATATAGCTAATTAGGGGCAGGACTGAGACTAGTGTTTTCTTTGCGCCTTCTACATGTTTCTCTCTGCCATTTCCCCTCTCTGGCTTCAGGGGCCATCCACAGAACTTCTACCTTGTGGACTTTTAGGAGGTTTGGTTGGTGACTTGGGAATGGTGGAGTGACCCAGGTAATAATCTCAAAATACCTTTCAATGGTGTCAGTGCTCTGGCTGCTGTTGCCTGAGAGAGGTTCTGTCCCTGTGGCTACTGGGGTTAATGTTAAATTAAGAAGCATTGATTTATTCTTAATGGTCAGAGCATTCTCTCATGAAGATCTAGGAAATGGTTTGGGTAGGATGTATGTGATGTGGGTCAGTTTCATGTTGTAATGGCTTTGGAAGCAGGCAGATCGGGGTTTGAAATCTAGGTTTGCTGTTGTTTATTAGCCTCATGACCCTGGGTAAATCATTAATTTCTCTGAGCCTTTGGGGTATTGTGAGAATATATTTAATGGCCCTTAAAAAAGGAAGTGTTTGTTGGTGGTTTTTATTGTCAACATTACTCTTAATATAGAGTACCTGTGGGGCAAGGGGAGCCTGAAGAGGTTGTGCCAGTGACCCTTGAAGGCTGGTCCTTGTGGTTTGAGTTCCAGGCATCAGTGATGGCATAAAACCTTGGAGCCTGCTGGCTGAAAGGGCCCGAGCTTGCGTATTATGCCCAAAGTCTGTGGTCTCCAGGTCTCATTGCCTCCTGAAGACAATGAGAAGAACTTGTAGGCAGCTGGGGGCTGGGGGTGGGGAGAGTTCAGTATCACACTTTGGGAGTAAAATCCCTGTTGTTTTTCTGCAGGACTTTGTCATTAGAATTGTTGCTTCTGGAATCCCCAGTTGTTACTGTGGGATTTCAGTTATTTCTGAAACCAAATATTGTTCTGTAGCTGTTTGTTAAATAATTCTTTACTCTTTTTGAACCCCTGTGTCTCTCCAAAAGAAAAATAAATCAGATTCAGACCATTGTGTGATGGTAGTGTCTATGGTCTCCTTGACCACCCAGCCTCCAGCTGCCTTCTCAGAGTTATCACCACTTCAGACATTTGCTTCAAGAGAGATCATCCAGCCCTCCTCTCTGTTCTCCACCCATGACCAGCTCTGTGTTATAGGGAAACAGGACCAGAACACAAGGAGCTTGTATGCTCACTGGGGACTTTTGACTGCCTGACACATGGGAAATGCCTGGAAAATGAGAGGAAGGGAGCATAACTCATGGCGAAAATGGCAGACTTGGATGACTGAGATTGGAGGACAGGCTTCCTGGAGGAGGGGAGATCCAAGCAGAGGCAGAAGCTAGAGGGAGAACTTTAGTGGCTTTTGAGTTTTCCTTTTAGACTATTGTACTGTGGAGCTATTCCTTTTTTAAAAAACATAATTTCAGAAGGAAGGTTGGGCAATCTACTTCCGTAGTGATACCGCCTCGGAAACCCAAGGAGGGGTCGCTATGAGTTGGGTCTGACTCAATGGCACATAACAACAACAGTAATTTTGGGGCAGATTTTACTTGGCTTAAAAATCACTTATTAGTCTTTAAATACACCTAGTTCTTATATTGGAGGTCTGGTAATGTAGTGCCTAAGGCATTTGACTGCTAACCAGAAGGCTGGTGGTTCAAACCCACCAACCACTCCTCTGAAGGAAGATTGGGCAATCTACTTCCATAGTGATACTGCCTCGGATACCCAAGGAGGGGTCACTATGAGTCAGATCCGACTTGATGGCAGTGAGTTTGTTTTTAGTTCCTTTATGTCTCTGAGCTTACATTCTTCTCCTTTTGTCTGGAAGATCCTTCCAGTCTTCTCTGGTGGTTAAGTGATAATTGTTTTTCAAACCTCAAGTCAAATGTCACCTCCTCTGGGAAGCTCTCTTAACCACTCCTCTGCTTTCACTAGTTAGGAGCTTCCTTCTATGAACATTCCTAAAACGGAACACCTTTTTTCTGCCCCCAATCATTAGGCTGTGTTTCTAGAGTCAGGGATTATATTTGATTCATTTCTGTTCTTAAGTGTCTAGCATATGGCCTGGCATCTAGTGAGTGTTAATAAATACTGAATGAAATTTGAGCATAGACTGGACAGTGACTTGGCATAAATGGTTAGAGGGGATCAGTTGGGGGCTGCAGTTGATTCATTCATTCGTATAATAATATTTGAGGCCAAATATTTAGCCAATAAA
>NW_006921661.1:10769247-10777308 GCF_000298275.1 Orycteropus afer afer
TGCCATCGAGTCGGCCCCGACTCATAGCGACCCCTCCTTGGGTTTCCGAGGCAGTATCACTACAGAAGTAGGAATGCCCAACCTTCCTTCTGAGGTTAACCACTATAGGAGTTCTGTTAGGCTCTCCTTGTTCTCTTATATTCAAATGGGAAGGTAAACAAGTACCATATAATATGTTAGGTAACAAACACTGTAACAGTGTTAGGTGGCAAACATAATAAAGCAGAGCGAAGGATTAGAGAGTGATGAGGGTGCCCTTTTAGTTGGGGATGATCAGGGAGGGCCTCTCACTGGATGGCTCTTAACCTCATCTCACAAGGGTGTAGACCAAGAATCAGAAGACCTGGGTTCTTCTCTCTCAATCTGTGTGACTTAAAATGATTTAAATTTTCAAAGTTAGGGTTTCTTCATCTGTATATAGGAGCAAGAATTCCTGCCCTGGGATTTTAGGGGTGTTATAAAGATTCAGTGAACTAAAGAACATTTGAAGTATTTTCTTAAGTGGTGAGTAGTGTGAAGCCTGGCTCTCCCTCTCCTGAGTTCAGAAAATGAGTGAGCAGTATGAGAACCAGCCAGATGTTTTCAGCACATTGAATGCCACAGAAACTGGCTTCTGCTACGAACTATCTTGTCACTTCCCCTGGAACACTGACTGATGCAGCTCTGATTCAGGGGTTGAGTGAAACTCATGCCCCAAGTGGGGCTCCATGTGAATTGGCAAAAGGGGAACTTGGGTCTTGCTCTGCTCAGCCCCCAGAAGATAAGAATGTGGAGACCACTCTCCTCCACTCTCTTTTTAGTTCTGTCTTGTTTCTTGCTGTATTTGAATCTAAACTAAATAAGTAATAATCAGCAGATTGAACCATTTTGCTTTGAGTTCTGTTTTTTTTTTTCCCCCCCCCTGCACTATGGGCCATAGAAAGGAGCTCTAGTGGTGTACTGCATAAGGAAACTGATGGCTAACAGAAGGTTAGAGGTTCAAACCCACCAACTGCTCCTCCAAAGGAAGATGGAGCAATCTTCTTCCGTAAAGATTTTTAGCCTTGGAAACTCAGTGGGGATCTCTCTGAGTCGGAATTGACTCAATGGCATTGAGTTTGGTTTGGTTTGGTATGGGCCATAAAAAGACTAAAATGAGTCCCTATCCTTGTCTTTGATAATTTACTAATCATATAACTTCTTAACTAAAAAACAAAAACAAAATCAAACTCATTGCTTTTGAGTCGGGTCCGACTCATAGCAACCCCTCCTTGGGTTTCTGAGGGAGTATCACTACGGAAGTAGATTGCCCAATCTACTTCCTTCCAAGGAGTGGCTGGTGGGTTTGAACTGCCGGTCTTCCGGTTAGCAGTCAAGTGCCTTAGGCACTACACTACCAGAGCTCCTAACTTTTAACGAGCTGTACCTAAATATAAAATTGTATGCTACAGGCAATCTAGAGAATAGATTGGACATGGAGTAATCCAAGAAGACTCTCTGAAGGAGATTGTGGTTCCTTGAGTGGGCCGGCCCTAAGTGCAGAATGAGTAGATTTAGATCAGTTGTTTTCTTTAATAATTTACTAATTTTTGTTATTGTTGCAAATATACACAGCAAAACGTACACCAGTTCCACAGTTTCTACGTGTGGAAGTCAGTGATACTGATTACATTCTTGGAGTTGTGTAACCTTTCCCAATCTCCATTTTCAATTGTTCTTCTTCCATTAACATAAATTCACTGCCTGTAAAATTCCTATCATATCTCTCAAGTTGCTGTTGTCAATTTGATCCCATGAAGATAATTTTCAAAAGAGCATAATATTCAAGGCAGACTACTTTTTACTAGTTAAGCTAACTTACTGTTTAGTTTTAAGAAGACTTCAGGGAATGTTTTTGGTTTAAGGTTTAAAGATTATCTCAGGGCAGTAGTTTTAGGGGTCACCCACCCTCCATATTTATTCAGTATAAATAATCTGAGAAGCTGGACTACATGAAGAGGAACATGGCATCAGGACTGAATGAAGATTAACAATCTGACATGTAGGTGACACAGCCTTGGTTGCTGAAAGTGAAAAGGACTTGAAGCACTTACTGATGAAGATCAAAGACTATAGAATGGATTATACCTCAACATAAAGAAAACAAAAATCTTCACAACTAGACCTGTAAGCAACATCACAATAAACGAAGAAAACACTAAAGTTGACAAGGATTTAATTTTACTTGGATCTACAATCAACTCCCATGGAAGCAACAGTCAAGAAATTAAATGGAATTGCCAAAACAAATTGGGCAAATCTGCTGCAAAACACCCCTTCAAAATGTTAAAAAGTAAAGACATCACTTTGAAGACTAAGGTGCCCCTGACTCAAGCCATGAGATTTTCAATCGCCTTATATGCGTGTGAAAGCTGGACAATGAATAAGAAAGGCTGAAGACGCATTGATGCCTTTGAGTTATGGTGTTGGTGAATATTAAATATACTATGACTGCCAAAAGAATGCACAAATCTGTCTTGGAATAAGCATAGCCAGAATGCTTCTTAGAAGTGAAGATGATAAGACTTTGTGTCATGTACTTTGGACATGTTATCAGGAGGGACCAGTCCCTAGAGAAGGACATCATGCTTGGTAAAGTAGAGGGTCAGCAAAAATGAGGAAGACCCTTAATGAGATGGATTGACACAGTGGTTGCAACAATGGACTGAAACATAGCAACAATTGTGAGGATGGCACAGGACCAGGCATTGTTTTATTATGTTGTATATAGTGTTGCTAACTAACAACCACAATAGATCTTAAAAAAGCATAACATGCAAGGAAGACATTCTTTATAAATTAAGCTAAACAATTGTTTGGTTTTACAAAGACTTCATGGTATACTTTTGTTTAAGGTTTGAAGATTATCTTAGGACAGTAGTTCCAGGAGTTCATCCAGCCTCCATGGCTCCAGAAAGTCTGGATTCCATGAGAATTTGGAATTCTGTTCTACATTTTCCCCCTTTTGATCAGAATTCTCTGGAGGCCTGATGGTTCAGTGGTTAAACATTTGGCTTTTAACTAAAAGGTTGGTGGTCCACCAGGTGTTCTCTGGGAGAAAGAGGTGGTAGTCTGCTTCTGTAAAGATTTACAGTCTTGGAAACCCTGTGGGGCAGTTTTACTTTGTCTTATAAAGTCATTATGAGTTAGAGTTGACTAAATGGCAATGGGTTTCATTTTGGTTTGGATTAGGATTCTTCTATAGAATCTTTGATTAAAGTGTTCAGTAATGGTAGCTGGGCACCATCCAGTTCTTCTGGTCTCATTGCAAAGGAGGCAGTTGTTCAAGGAGGCAATAAGCCATTTATCCATTTCCTCTTCTTATTTCTGATTCTCCTTCCTTTGTTGCTGCAGGAATATATAGAGAAATTGTTGTGCCTTGAATGGCTGCTTGCAAGCTTTTAAGACCTCTGGTACTATACAATGAACTGGGAATAGAACAGAAGCACTAAACACATTAGGCCAGCCATTTAACTGGGATGTCCCATGAAACCATGACCCTAGACCTCCAAACCAAGGAAGCAAATCTTATGAGGTGTTTAGTTGTATGTAAGTAGCCTCAGCATCTCCTTTTTTTTTTTTTTTCCTTTTTGACATTGTTGAAAATATATCTATCACACAACTTTTGCCAGTTCAAGTTGTTCTTTTTTTAATGCTTCTTTACTTAAGGAGCTCTGGTGGCACAGTGGATAAGGTATTTGGCTGCTAACTAGAAGGTTGGTGGGTCAAACCCAACAGTTGCTCCACAGAAGGAAGATGGGGCAATCTACTTCCGTAAAGATTTACAGCCTCCAAAACCCAGTGGGGGTTGCTACGAGTTGGAATTGACTCGATCGCCGAGTTGGAATTGACTCGAATGCCGAGTTGGAATTGACTTGATCGCCGTGAATTTGGTTTTACTTAAGCCTTTTCTTTTTTTCCCTCACCTGGCTATGACTTCTGCTATTTTGAAGTCCTTTAGCTTTTATCTGGTCTTTACTTGTGGCAGTTAATACATTTTGCCTTTATTTCAGTCCTTTGTTTATAATGTAGTAGTTAAGAAGGTAGGTCAAGGAGACTGGAGTCAAATTTTCTGGGTTTAAATCTTGGCTCTACTTACTAGCTATGTGCCCTTGAGCAAGTTATCTAACTCCTAAAATATTTTAACTCCTGAAAACCTCAGTTTTCTCATCTATAAAATTGGAATAATACTTACTTAGGGTTGTTACGATGATTGAAAGAGGTAATTCCTGTGTAAGTCTTGATGCAGTGTCTGGCTCCTTATAAACTTTCATGAAATGTTAGCTATAAACGTTCTAAGGAGACTGATAGGCACAGTGGGTAAGTGCTTGGCTGCTAACTGAAAATTTGGCTGTTCATACCCATTCAGCAGCTCTGTGGGAGAAAAGACCTGACAGTCTGCTTCTGTAGGGATTGCAGCCTAGAAAGCCCTATGGACGGTTCTGTTCTATCCCATTGGGTCCCTATGACTTGACTTGATGGCACCTAACAACAACAACAACAACAACAATAACATAACCATTTTAATCGTCTTATGCTTCTAGAACAGCACTGTCTAATAGGACTTTCTGTGATGATGGAAGTGTTCTGTATTTGTGCTGTCTAGTATAGTAGCCACCAGCCAAATCAGTATCTACTGGACTTCTGCAAGTGTATTTGGATCTTGAAAGATCTTGAATGTGAGGAAGCAGAGGAGTGAGTTAATGTTTTAAAAGGTAATTTTTTTTAACCTTAAAAAGTTAAACATAGACATAATACCCAGCAATTCCTCTATGTATGAAATGAAGCAAATTGAAAGCATATGTTCATACAAAAATCTGTATACAAATGCTTCATAACACCATTGTTCATAATAGCCAAAAGTGGAAACAATCTAAATGTCCATCAGCTGCTGAATGGATAAACAACATGTGGTATATCCATACAATGGATTAGTATTGAGCCATAAACAGGAATGAAGTACTGATAACATACTACAACACAGATGAATCTTGAAAAGGTTATATTAAGTGAAGGAAGCCAGCCACAAAAGATCACATATTGTATGATTCCATTTATGTAATATGTCCAGAATAAGGAAATCTGTAGAGACAAGAGAATCCCTGGGTGGTTCAAATGGTTAAGTGCTGTGCTACTAACCAAGAAGTTGACAGTTCAAGTCCACCCAGGGGTGCCTGAGAAGAAAGTCCTGGTGGTCTACTTCCCAAGGGTCATAGCCAGTGAAAACCCTATGGAGCATAGTTCTGCTGTGAACTACATGGGGTCACCATGAGTTAAGACTCCACAATAACTTAAAAAAAATTTTTATTTTTTTAATAGAGAAAAAGTAGATGAGTAGTTTCCAGGGGCAGGGGGGAAGGGGATTATGGGAGTGAGTGCTAATAGGCCTGGAGTTTCTTTTCAGAACAATGAAAATGTGCTTTAATTAGTTCATGGTGATGGTTGAACAACCATGTTAATATACTAACAACCACTGAATTACAAATTTTAAAATGATAATGTGCATGGTATATGTTGTTGTTGTTGTTGTTGTTTGCCATCGACTCGGACCCGACTCATAGCGACCCCTCCTTGGGTTTCCCAGGCAGTATCACTACGGAAGTAGATTGCCCCGTCTTCCTTCTGAGGAGTGGCTGGTGGATTTGAACCGCCAGCCTTCTGGTTAGCAGTCAAGTGCCATAGCCACTATGCTACCAGAGCTCCCAAGTGCATGGTATATAGATTTTATATTTGCAAAATATAATTTGGGTTATGGAGCGCTGTTGGTTTTATTAGTGGTAGAAAGCTATAATTTATTTTCTTTTCTGATTAGAAGGCTTCCCGCAGGTCTTCAGCCCATCCAGGTGAGGACCTATGAACCCATTCTCACTTTTAGACGTGATCCTGAACATAATTGTAGGCATGTGCCCACCAGTGGGTGGTGGAGTATGCAGCATTGGCCTGTTTTGGTGCAAGGGGACTTCTCCTTTCTCCTGCCTTTGGCTGAAATTGGCATGAATGAGTCACCCCCTGTAGTCTGAGTGATGTGAGACGTGAAGAATGAGTTGTCATCTATTCTTTTGATATCTTGAGCATCACATAGTTGTAGGCCAAATATAGGTGCTGAACCATTTGGCCTGAATTCTTTATGGATAATTCCCTGGGAATCAACTGAGGATGTGGAGAGAGAGAGAATGTAAGTATGTGGGAGCTGCCAGGTGAGAGAGACCAGGTACAGTCATTCACCTTTTACAAATGAGCAATTCAAAACTTGGGGGAAGATTTTTGTTTGTTTGTTTGTTTGTTTTTGATGAACTTCCTTGTGGCTGGTGTTGTATTCTATGCTGCAAGAAGAGAGATACAGGGCCCTGTCCTCAGGAGCTCCCAAACTTACCCACTGGATGAACAGACATCTAGAATGCCAAGGTCCAGGGAATGGTTTTGATAGGATTGTGCACAGAGAAGGGAGAGAAGGCTGTGATTTTGGTGACAAGAGGGAAAACTGGGAAACCTAGCCTGAGCTGTCTGAGGGCAACATGTACGGGGTAGGGGTCTCCAGGGAGAGCAAGGCAGGATAGGTTCTTGTCCTTACTCTTCTTGTCCTGTTTCTGTACCTGCTTACTTTTGCTGTGCAACAAATAGGCCTTTGAACATCTGCTCTGAGCCTGTCCTTGCCTGCACTGGGCAAAACTGGAGATACAGATTATGAGACCTGGGCCCTACCTCTGGAAGGAAGTAATGTATTGACAGAGAAAGACTTGGAACATACTGACTCGAATGGCTTGGATCAAGGAATGTAATAAACAGGAATGGACTTGGATTCTGAGACTATAGACTGACACTACTTAACAGTAAACAGGCATTGAGGTAGGACCTTGATGAAGGAACTTGTTAAGATCATTGCTGGAAGATGAAGCAGAGAGGTCCAGACTGCTTCTTTTGGAATATGGGCTGGTTTGGGCCTTCCGTTTCACTCTCAGATTTGATGAGGGAATAGGCTATCTCCAGATGTCTTCAGGTGTGTCCAGGTCTCCAGGGATACCCAGGAATTACTCTTTTTCTCCCCTGACCCTTTCCAAGCAGCTCTGGTTTTGCTGCAGAAGGCCTTTTCCTGTTCTATACTTGTTCCACTGCTGTTTTGGAAAGATAAATCCTGAGAGGTGCCAGAACTATGCCAGTTGCTACGGGGCCGGAAACAGGTGAGGCTTCTAGCCCTGCTCGAGTTGAGGAGTAAGGGGTTTATCCTCTTCAGCCAGCTTAAGGCCTTCCTTTTCTATGAAACTGGATAAGTAGTCCACACAGATTGTTTTTCATTTGGGACTATTTTCAGCCCTGGGGCTCAGCAAGGTGGAATGATTGAGATGCTTATGTGGAGTTCATGCTTTTGCCAGATTTTATTCTCCAGGATATGGGCCCAGCCATTTCCCAAGAGGTTAGCTTTTCCAAATAAGTAAGTGCTAAAAGGAAGGAACATTTTCCTTTCTTCTCAATGGGGAGTATAGGAAGTGTGAAGGTAGGTGTTCAGTTTAATATTAAAACCTAGGTCCTTAATGGAGATGCCTCACAGTCTGGAACATTGCTGTATAGTCTCTAGAGCAGTTTTGAGCAGCTCATTTGGCTCCTTCTTGTGTTTATCTTGTCATCCCCATGGTCAGGCTTCTGTGGGAGGGATTCTGCAAAGATGATGACCTGTTGGCCAGGGACTTGATCTGTGCTGTACCTGTACACCTTCAGGGCTAGTAGGGCAGATGAAGTAAGTGGCTTTGCTGTACTGGCAAGTGACCCAGCAGCGGTCCACATTCAGTAGGGTTTTCAGGAGTTCCCCATTTAGTGAGTGCTTACTGTGTTCCAGGCAGCTATGGTGGGCATCTTGCTAGGTGCTGAGGTTCTGTAAGAGAAGCCTAAGACAAGACTGTCATCTTACCCCTAGGGCTCAACACAGTGCCAACATGTAAATAAATACCTATTGTTTAATAAATATTTATCCAATGATTAATTATATATATATATATATGTATGTGTGTGTGTGTGTGTGTGTGTATGTTGTTGTTGTTATGTGCCGTC
>NW_006921661.1:10777580-10779919 GCF_000298275.1 Orycteropus afer afer
TATTTAGTAGAAACCCAGACAAACTGGATGTAGGAAGGGAGCTAGCAGTCACTGAATGCCTACTATGTGCTAGATACTGTGTTAAGTGCTTTCATAGACATACAATTTTTACTATAATCTTCAGAGGTGATTATTGTTATAAACATCTTACAGATGAAGAAAATAAATGGTTAAATTACTTTGCTAAACTTACTTTTCTGCCAGGCTTATGTAGGCTCTTTCTTGAGGGACTGGCAGAGGCCTAACAGGGTTCATCCATCTTTTTAGTATTGTAGGTGTGAGTGGAGTAAGTCCAATTCTTTTCAAAGTCAACAGGAGATGCAGCTATATCCCTAGTCTGGGTGTTGACAATATAGATAAGTTGCATGACCTTAAAGGACTACCACTGAGTGGAGGAGATACGTGAACAGATATTACAGGGTAGTAAGTGTTAAAGAAGCTGTATAAGCAAGGAGGGGACCTTTTATCTTCTGAGAGGTTCAAAAGGCAGGATACATAACGATTTTTACTCTGAGGACTTCTTTATCTCATTTCTTCTTCCTTGCCATTCCTGTAGTACCTCTTTGGTGTATTCTATAACACTTAACCATGTATTTTGACAGTTTCATGATTGATAAGTCTCATATTTTCATCAGGATTGCTATTACTTGAGACTAACCCCAAACTCAAACCCATTGTTATCAAGTTGGTGACTTATGGCGAACCCATGTATTACGGAGAGGAACTGCTCCATAAGATGTCCTCGGTTGTAATCTTTATGGAATCAAATCACCAGGCCTTTCTTCCATGGTGCTGCTAGCTGGGTTTGAACCACCAACCTTTAGGTTAGTAGTTGATTGCAAACTGTGCTACCCAGGGACATTTACTCTTTGAAACTAGTCCAAAAAGGACGTGGTGGCTGGGTCTTCTGACCTCCTCTAACTCACGAGGGAGAGAGAGCAATGCTATCAGTGTCAGCAACCCAAGGCTGATTCCTATGAGGCAGAGGTCAGACATGCCACCACCCTTTAACCTTTTTACCAATTCTGACACCAATTTTCCCTCCCATGGCTGTCTCTACTTCTGTGCTGGGTTCGATAATTGCAATGGCCACACAGAACTCACAGACTATACTCACGATTATGGGGTTTATTAGGGAAGTAACAAGTTACAATTCAGGTTCAGTAATGCTCAGGACACAATTTTCGATCAGGACAGCTTCTCCTTTGCCTGTCCACAGCCACACCTCTCTTTAGCCTTCAACCTCTCAGCCTGGCCTCTGCCCTGCTCAGGCAAGTGTTACAAAGCCTTTTAGTTCTGCCAGTAGGTGCACCCCACTCTACCAACATGCTTCCTGCAAAAAGGCACTCAGCTTTCTCAGTCCATAGGCTGGCAAGTCCACTGCTCTGTCTTATGCTGGTTTATTGACTCTGCTGCTCCCTCTGCCATCTCTCGGCAGTCTCAGCACAGGGATCTCAAGTCCTAGGATGCATTCCACTCCTGAGTCTTCTATCTCAATGATAGTGAGATCCCTCTTTCTGCTTCTGGGATGGCTCATTTTAAGCCTAGAGGGATGGCAAAACTAAGCAATTCTACGTTACAGTTCCATACACTTTGTTTGCATGGTCCCACACCCACAAGGGTGCCATGTACCTAATAATAATTTGTACCTAATAAAATGTAATAATTTACATTATTAACAAGCTATCCAATCCCTTTGGTTGGCCACAAGCACCTCACATTTACATAGTTTTACCCAGTTATTTGGTTGGAGCCATACTAAATGTGGTAGTTAAAGTTGTATGCCAACTTGGCTGGGCCTGGTTGAGTGGCTGGGCAGCTGGATGTAGTATTGCCCGTGATGAGATTGGTAATCAACTCCATGGTGGAATCTACTGTGAGCAGGTGAGTAAGCTGCCTTAGGGATATGGACTGCTTCCCATATATAAGAAGGAGTTTAGGGAATGGTCTCCAGCTTATGGCACGCTTGAACCCTGCAAGCATATAGCCATGTCGTTGTTCAGCAGCCTGCCATGCTCTGCTGATCTTATGACTTTCAATGCCCTGCCATGTGGTTTGGTAATATTGGGATTGTGCCTTATTACTTGTTAATCTTGGGTTAATCTTGGCCTCGCAGCCAGCAGCTGAGTGAAGAAAAGCCTCATTTCATTGGGCTGAGAGCAGGAGGCAGAGCTGAAGCCCAAGGTTGAGGGGCTTTCACCCAGCTCCTAGAGCCTGGTACTTTTTTTTTTTTTTTTTTTTAAATTAGGATTTGGGTGAAGATTTACGGAGTAAATTCACTTTTCATACAGCAGTTCACATATACTTTGTCTCATGTCATTGACCAAAATTTACAATGC
>NW_006921661.1:10785055-10793929 GCF_000298275.1 Orycteropus afer afer
GCCTGGTACTTTTGAACTCGGACTTAATACCCTCCAAATTGTAAGAATAAACTGTTTGTTCAAATCATCCCATTTGTGGTATATTCTTGTCAGACTGGCACTAGGTAACCAGAACACTACATAATTCAGTGCACTGCACCTAGGTTCTATTTTTTTTTTTTCTTGCTGCCTGTGTCATGTCACTTCCCCTCTCTGCACTTGAGTTTCATTATCTATAAAATGAGGCTGATGATAAATAAGTGTTTTATAACCTGAAGGCATGGACCAATCTGGATGGTGATCTCTGGATCACACAATCCTCCCAAATCTATGATTTCTGTAATCATTTCTTCTGGTCCTAAATAGGACTGGGCATCCTGAGGTTTTGAGTTAATTGTCAGGCTATCTTTTGGCCCCTCAGATGCCATCAGAACTTTTCTCTCTCTCTCCTGTTAGAGCTGGAGACCTAGGAGCACTGACAGAGGCTCTTGGCTTCTCCTAGGCACTTTTGGACTGAATCAACCTTTCCAGCCTGGCAGTGAAGACTGGACTGAAGTTTTAAACTCAAGAGAATATTGTATTTAAATGTGTTTTCTACTGTGGTTTCTTCCCTTATCAGCCAGGCCACACTAGAGGCAGTAGTTTCCTGATTTTGCTTCGGGGAGGTGTTGCTTGAGTTGTGGGGTAGGACCCTACCCTTAGGGCTTTCAACTCTCTAGGCATCGGGCCAGAAATCTAAAAGCTCCACGAAACTCCTTGTTTGTGTGCTATATTCACTTGAGCTATAAACTTGAAAACTAATCAATTTTGGTAAGACTTGGAGTCGCAAAGGAAATTGCCAGGAAATCACAGAACACTGAGCTACAGCTAAGTCTACCACTAGTCAGACAAATATTAATAGTAAAAATGATAATGTTCACAGGGAGACAGCTCAGGGGCCAGGAGTCTATGGAGGGATGGACACTGGGAAGAGGTAACTATGGGGAGGAAGTGGGAGGGGAGCTGTTGTGTTGTGGTAAACTGTGGTCAATGTCATGAGACAAAGTATATGTAAACTACTGTATGGAAAGTGAATTTGCTCTGTAAATCTTCACCCAAATCACAATTAAAAAAAAAATGATAATGTTAACACATGCATATTGAGTACTTACTTACATGTCAAATACTATTACACATTTATTTTATTTAATCCTTTCACCAAACAATGAGATAGATACTGTTATTCTCATTTTATAGATGAGAAACCTAAGGTCACATATGTAGTAACTGATGGAAGTGGGACTCAACGTAGTTTCAAAAGCTCATGTTCTGATTCAGAAGTTTTTTAACCACTGCACTATGTGGCCTCCTCTTACTTCGGTGGGCCAGGCTGCCCTTTTGGGAGGAGGGAGATGTGGTTACTGTTACTGGCCATCTCTCCCTCAGCACCTGGATGATAGTACTCAAAACTAACTCACTGCTGTTGAGTTGTTTCCTACTCATAGCAACCCCACCTTAGGTTTCCGAGGTGGTATCTCTATGGAAGTAGATTGCCCAATCGTCCATCTGAGGAGTGGCTAGTGGGTTTGAAAGGCCTTTAGCAGTAAAATGCCTTAGGCACTGAGCCACCATTTATTTTGGAAAGCCTGCTGACTGCCAGGCACTGTTTGTTGTTGTTGTTGTTGTTTGCCTTGGAGTCAGCCCTGACTCATAGGGACCCCTCCTTGGGTTTCCGAGGTGGTATCTCTACGGAAGTAGGATTGCCCAACCTTCTTTCCGAGGAGTGGCTGGTGGGTTTGAACCACCAGCCTTCTGGTGAGCAGTCAAGTGCCTTAGGCACTATGCTACCAGAGGCACTGTTTAGGTACCAATAATACTAAGTTTATAAATTAATATTTTTATTTTTTCAATAAAAAAGTGATATAAAATTAAGAGCTTAGTCTCTGGAGCTAGATCCAGAGTCCTGGCTCCACTACTGATTAGCTTTGTGATCTTGGGCAAGTTATTCAACTTCTCTTAAATAAATTAATATACTTAAAGCTCTTAGAATAGTATCTGGCACAGAATAAGTGCCCAAAAAATGTTAGCTATTATTAGTAGTATTTCTAAATTGAGGGGTAATAAATGTATCAGGCTGTAGAAATACAACGGTAAACAAGAGAGTTTCAGCCCTGGCCTTACAGAGTTTATAATCTGCTGAAGAAGACAGATTTTTAAACAAATCAGAAATAAGATGAGTTTTATGAAGAAGTACAGAGTGCTGTGGGTGCTTGTTGATGGGGACGTAATGCCACCTGAAGGTTCAGGATTCTTTGAGTAAATGTTGAAGGTAGGATTTAAGATGGTATAGGAACAGCAAAGACTGTGAAAGCAGACTACCTGGGTTCAAATACTGGCTGTGCCATTTGTTATTTTTTGTGACTGTAGGCAAGTGACTTAATTGGTACCACTGTGCCTTGGTTTTTTCATCTGAATAAAATATCTTTCTTACAAGGTAGTTATGAGGATTAAAGTAACATTTGTAAAGTACTCAGGGCAGTACCTAGCACATAATAAGTACTATGTATAATAAATAAAATAGAGGAAGGAAACTCTTTTTAAAGTATCTTGGTATCCTCTTTTTAAAACCTAATTTATTAACTTGTCCTATCTTATAGGTTAAAGTCCACCTTCTTTAATATGGTATATAAATGGGATAATCATGCTCACCTAGGATAGTTCTGCTTTACAGCTGTTTTTTTGGCCCTCTTTTACTCTCAGAAGTGCCCACAGATTATATAGTCACCCTGCATATTAGGCCCTCTGTGATCTGACCCCTTCATATTGCTGCAGTCTCATCTTTTGACATTGCTCCACAGAAACCTTACATAAGTGTTTCTGTGAACTACTTGTCATTTCCCAAAGGTGTGCCTTTTTTTTTTCTTTCCTGTTTCTGACCTTTTGCACATGCTGTTCCCTTTGCCCAGAATGACCTTTACCTTTCACCTCCATCTCTCTTCTCCTACCACTACCTCCTAGAATGTAACTACTCATTCTTCAGGATATACCTCAGTTACCTTCTTGATGAAGACTTTGCCTTGCATGCCTACCTAGGTTGCTTATTTTCTTTTTGTGCTATTATTGTAACTAATATAGCCCTTCATTATGATTCTTATTATCATTGCATTGTAATTGTTAACATCTTTTGTCTAAAAAGTAAACAGAAATTACGTTTGTGTCTTCTTGCCAGATTTTTCGTTGCTAGAGGGCAGAGACTGAGAACTCTTTATTTCATTTTTTGAAAAAATATTGAGTTATGGCATACGTAAATAAAAAGAAATGCATTTTTATATATGTATAAAACCTTGTAACCATTACCCAGGTCAAGATGCAGAATGAAGTCAAATTCATTTCTGCATCTTCAGGGTCTAGCATAGAGTTTAGCAAAGATTTTCCGTAGAGGGCTAGAAAGTAAATATTTTAGGCTCAGTGGGCCATATAGTCTTTGTTGAAGTGGCAAGTTATAGCAAGAAAGTAGCTGTAGACTGTTTGCAAATGAGCATGCATGGCTGTGTTCCAATAAAACTTTATTTACAAAAACAGGTTTTAGGCTGGGTTTGGCCTGAGGGCCATAGTTTGCTGACCCCTGGTCTATCATAAAGGAGCTCTGCTGGCACAGTGCTTAAGGCATTTGACTGCTAATCAGAAAGTTGGCGGTTCTAATCCAGCTATTCCATGGATGGAAGATGGGTCAATCTACTTCAGTAAAGATTTACTGCCTTGGAAACCCAGTGGGGGTCACTATGAGTTGGAATAGACTCTAGCAGTAGTTTTGGTTGGTCTAGCATAGAAGCTCTGGTGGTACAATGGTTAAACTGCTCAGCTGCAAACCAAAAGGTTGACGGTTTCAACCCATCATGTGGTTTGTGGAAGAAGGAGGTGGCAGTCTGTTCCCAAAAAGATTTATAGCCTTGGGGAAAAAAAAACCTCTTATAGGGCAGTTCTACTCTGTCTCACAGAGTTAGTGTGCGTCGGAATCTACACAACAGCAGTGAGTTCTTGGGTATAGCATAGTGTCCAAGGAAAGCATAGAAATTCAGTAAATGTTTGTTGAATTATAGACAAATACCTTAATTCCAGAAACTTTTTTTCTTGATTTTCCAGCAGTGAGACAGCCTGTGTCTTCAGGGCACAGCTATGCTTTTGAAAGGTACTTCTTGAAGCACGTTGCCTTTTGACAAGTTGTGCTCATAAGAAATAAAGATATCATCTCTTCTAGTGTTATCCTAACTTTGGTGGTCTTGTGTGAACCCCTTGAAACCATGCAGTATATTGATTCATTTGTCCCTATTGCCTAGCTAGCATAGGGTATTAAATGGGAATGCTTAGTAA
This sequence comes from Orycteropus afer afer, assembly GCF_000298275.1. NCBI lineage: Eukaryota > Metazoa > Chordata > Mammalia > Tubulidentata > Orycteropodidae > Orycteropus > Orycteropus afer. Next base: position 10,789,385 of record NW_006921661.1, read on the forward strand.
ATATTTGCTTTTGAATGAATAAATGAATTTAAATGTTTCAAGAAGCCTAATGGAAATTGTATATTTACCTATAATAAAAGTGTCGTTGCTTTTGGCTTCAATTATGTCAGTTCTGTGTGGTAACACTAGTTTTCTCATGCGGATTAGTGCTTTGACTGCCAGTTGATGGCATCATAGTACATAAACCTGTCCAATGAGTGAGTGACCTTGGACACAATTATAGAGCAACAGCTAAAATAGGCAACTGGTAGCAGGGCCAAGTGTTTGAACATCTAGATGTTTACTTTCACTTTCTTGCTCATTAGCATCAAAGTCAGGATGGTGAGGTTTGTAATTTCACAATATTGCTTTGAACCTTTGATAACTGTATATGATCTGTATCAGCATTTTGAAAGGCAGAAGTAATGGTAGTAAACACAGCTGAAAAGTTTGAATTATTAATAAATGCACTTTGTTTACAGACAAAATCATTCAGAACACGAGGAGGAAGATAATGTGATATAACATGTGAAGGAAAATAACCTGTGTTGATAAAAAGGACAGGCTCTACTATTTTAGCAGGATGAAGTAGTATATTTCCGAGTCAAGAATAGGCAGTTAAACCCTGTCACTAAGACTTTTTCCCCACTCTCACTCCCCACCCCCACCCCCAAGTACTTTTTTTTTTAAAAATCACTTAGGGCTGGTAGATTAGATACCTAGATCCTGGGCTGAAGGTAAATTTTTAAATAATCTCTAGGACACTCACCTAACTTCTCCCTCCCCAACACTCACACTAGAGCTGGCCATGCCCGCATGGATTGTCTACTCACTAAGTCTTAGTTCCTGTTGCTGTCAGTGTCTTCATAGAATATTTATGTACTGAGTTTGGGAAGGGTTGGGCATGAAGGGTTGGGACGGGATGGTGGTTGAGTAACTTTATTGTTAGGAATAGAAGGCAAATTGTTCCCTAAGTGGTCCTGATAATGATTATATATACTTTCAGACTATAAAAGCTTCTAATCTCTTACGATATTTCATCCTCATTGCTATCCTGGGAGGATATTTGCAGAAAAGTAAGAGGAATCTCAGAGGGTTTTAGTCACTTGACCCTGGTATGGCAGGGTCAAGATATAAAGCCAGGTTCTCTTCCTCAGGTTGTCTGTAGCCCTTCCAATGCTTTGGTAGTTTGCAAACTGTTTCCAGGTGTCTTGGAGCTTCCCAGAGGTGCCTCAGGGAGAGCACTGGAGAGGTGAGTCACTGGGAAGAGCTCTGGGCCTCTCTTCTCGCTTATCTCAACCATAGCCCCTCCACACTTAGCTAATTTTTTAACTTAAAAAAATTTTTTTATTATGAACGATTTTAAACATTTAAAACTGGAGAGAGCAGTTTAATGAATTTCCATGTGCCTATTACTCACCACCTACAATTATATACTCATAGTCAGTCTTATCAGTCTTCTTTTATCTTTACCCTCCCAGTCCCTTGGATTATTTTGAAGCCAATTCTAGACCTATCATTTCATTCATAAATATTTCAGTATATATTTCTGAAAAAACAGTACTTGGAAACATAACCAATATATTATGATCAGGCCTAAAACAAAATAAAAACAAATAATTCCTTTCTATTATCAGCTAGGGAACTCTGGTGGCATAGTGCCTAAGGCATTTGACTACTAACCAGAAGGCTGGCGGTTTAAACCCACCAGCCACTGCTTGGAAGTAAGGTTGGACAATCTACTTATGTAGTGATACTGCCTCGGAAACCCAGGGCGGGGTTGCTATGAGTCGGATCTGAGTCATTGGCAGTGAGTTTGGTTTTTTGGATTATCAACTATTCCCATAACGACTCATACATATATACTTTTTAAAGTTTGTTCATATTGGGATCCAAAGAAGATTACACATTGGTTGAAGTTGTCAGGAAAGGCATCCCAGAGAAGTTGATACCTACTGCTGGTGATGAAGAGGATGGGTTCTTGGGTCATCCTGCCTGGGTCCCATCATTTGTCTTCTAATTCATAGTTTCCCTCTCTTTTCTTTTTACCCTTGCAATTTAACATTAAAGAAACTGGATAATTTGTCCTGAAGAGTTTCCTGTTTTCTGGATTTTATGATTCTTTCCCTATTGTCATTGAACATGTATTTTCTGTAAATAGGTAGTTGGATCTAGAGACTTGATCAGATTCAGGTTCAATTTTTTTCCCCTTTGGCAAAAAGGTCCAGTCATATCTGATTATCTCTCTTTTTGTGATGTTCAGATTGATGAGTTGACTCAGGTGTCAGTTTGATTTATTCATTAAAATGTTTCTCATTAGCTCATTGCCAGTGATTTTAGCAGCCATTGGTGTTTGTTAACTAGATCTATTATTTCATTAGGAACCTAATTAGATATTGGGGCTCCTAATTAGATTTAATAGGAGCTCTGGTAGCGTGGTGCCTAGTCAAGCTAAGACACTTGACTGCTAACCAGAAGGCTGGCGGTTCAAACCCACCAGCCATTCCTCGGAAGGAAGGTTGGGCAATCTACTTCTGTAGTGATACTGCCTCAGAAACCCAAAGAGTTGTCGCTATGAGTCAGGTCCTACTCAATGGCACGTAACAACAGCAACAACAATTAGATTTAATTTGAACCTTATTTGAAAAAGAGGGTTTCATTGTTTAAAAATAAGATTTAAAAACTGTTGAACTGTAACTGTCTAAAAGCATCAATTAAGACAGAGAATCAGGAACTGTGAAGTGGGGACTGTAACTGCCTTGTAAAACTTTTTCTTTACTTCCTCAAGTTTGTTGTTTTCGGCCTATGTTCTTTCTCAACCCAGCAGTGAAACCCTTACAACAAAAAAGGTCCATATGTTTTAACTTTTAAAGAGGGAGATGAATGAATTGTCCTACTGGTAGCATAGTGGCTAAGACACTTGCCTGCTAACCAGACGGCTGGCGGTTCAAACCCACCAGCCACTCCTCGGAAGGAAGGTTGGGCAATCCTACTTCTGTAGTGATACTGCCTCGGAAACCCAAGGAGGGGTCGCTATGAGTCAGGGCTGACTTGACGGCACATAACAACAACAACAACAAGAGCCAGGCTTGGGGGAGGGAATGACAAGGGGCGGAGACAGTATTCTATTTTATGAGCAGAGGAAGTGGTTAAGCTCCTGGGTCCTGTGCAACCTGAGGAAGGGCCTGAAAAGTGGCCTTGGGAGCTCCTAAGACTAGACACTTCCTAGCTGAACGTGGTAGGACCAGTTCCTTGTCCTTAACCATGATTCCACAACCTAAGGGGATTCCCTAGCCTGTCCAAAGGACCTGGCTTTAGTTGTGGCACATGTCTCAGGCCCAAGGTCCTAGTAGCTGGGTTTAGGGCTGACTCTTAAGAATTCTGAGCTGATAACCCCAGGATAGTCCAAGGACTCCTTGTTTTTGCTTTGTTCTAAGGAAAGCCAAGGGCAGGAACCTCTTAGCAATAGCTTTGGCTGATCCTTGGCTGGCAATACCTTGTGTCACTCTGGCCAAGAGAAGAGCTGCTGTGGAGCACTTGGTGTTCTCTAGCCCTTGCAGAGGTCACAGGCAGACAAGGCAGGGAAGCAAGGCCTTAATTAGCTAGGGACTTCTGGAGCAAAGCCACTTGGCAGTTTCTTACCTCAGCTCCTCCCTGTGAGAGTGCGTCCTTCTCCTAGTGACTGTGCAAATACTCCCTTTCTTTATAGCTTTTAGACCCTTGAGAAATTAGTCTTTTTGAACTTTAGGACACCTCCATGCATCATGGTTTGGGCTGATTTTAAAAGCCAGATAAGCAGAATGACACAAATTCCTTCCATTTGTGCAGTACTTTTTAGCCGTTAAAGTATGTTTCATTTAATTTGTTCCGAACCAACAGTCCTGTGAATTGTGAATAGTATCTCTTAAATTTTGTAGATGAGGAAATTAAAGGAGAAGTATTTAACTAAGGTGATAGCTAATTAAATTCTGGATTCCCAGACTCATGCTCTTTCTATCCGTGTATGTGGGAAAGGGGGAATAGAAGAGGATGGTAAATAAAATTGAGTAATTTTTATGTGCCAGGGAGTGTATAAGGTGCTTAGCTTAGTTTTTTCATAATGTTATGTGTAGTGAAAAATTTTATCTCTATTTTCATGATAAGAAGCTGAGCCTGAGAGTGGTTAAGTAAGTTACCAGAGATTTTATGACTAAGAAATCGCTAAACCTGGATTCAGATCTAAGTCCATTTGACTTTAAAGCCTGTGTCATTATGCTTCTTGACAGTTGTTTATTCTAAAAAATCTTTATTGAGCTTCAGATGTAATGTCTGTACAAGGGATACAAGGAGACAAGATCTGGTAATCTTACCCTCATGGAACTTACAATTTAGTGGTGCTCACTGCTATGATAGAGGGAATATAGGAGGCAATGGGAACTCAGGGGCCCTCCCTAATTGTTGGTGGGTTTTGGGTGGTGGGCAGAGGGAGGGGGGAGCTGTCAGAGAGGATTCCCAGAGCAGGTTGGTACCTAGTGCTGGTGATGAAGAGGATGGGCCCTTGGGTCATCCTGCCTGGATCCCATTACT
>NW_006921661.1:10795464-10798069 GCF_000298275.1 Orycteropus afer afer
ATCAGGATCTCCTCAGTTGCTAATAGCAATTCCCACCTTGGAGTTTACAAAGACTTATGGGTAGAAAAGCCACACTAAGTAATTTACTACACCGCAGGCACTATGCTACCAGAGCTCCTCACATGCATATTAGGTGATTGAAAACACCATAGCTTGGGTTAGGCACACCTTAGTCTTCAAGGAGACATCTTTGCTCTTTAGCACTTGAGAGAGATCTTTTGCAGCAGATTTGCCCAATGCAATATGTCATATGATATCTTGACTGCTGCTTCCATTGGTGCTCAGTGTAGAACCAAGTAATATGAAGTCCTTGACAATTTCAGTCTTTTCTTCATTTATTGTGATGCTGCTTATTGGTCCAGTTGTGAGGATTTTTGTTTTCTTTGTATTGAGTTGTAAAATATGGCCTTGGTAATAGAAATAACGGTGGAGATTGCATGATAGAATTTTGCAAGACCAATGACTTATTCATTGCATATACCTTTTTTCAACAACCCAAATGGTGGCTATACACGTGGATTTCACTAGAGGGAATACACAGGAATCAGATCGACTACATCTGTGGAAAGAGGTGACGAAGAAGCACAGTATCTTCAGCCAAAACAAGGCCAGGAGCTGATTGTGGAACAGACCATCAACTGCTCATATCCAAATTCAAGTTAAAGCTGAAGATAATTAAAAGAAGTCCATGAAAGCCAAAATATGACCTTAATTGTATATCTTCTGAATTTAGAGACCATCTAAAGAATAGATTTGATGCATTGAACACCAATGACCAAAAACCAGAGGACATTAAAAAGACAGGAAAGGAAGAAAAGACCAAAATGGATGTCAGAAGAGACTCTGAAACTTGCCCTTGAACAGAGAGTAGCTAAAGCAAATGGAAGAAATGACAAGATAAAAGAGCTGAACAGAACATTTCAAAGAACAGCTCAAGAAGACAAAGTTAGTTATTATAATAACATATACAAAGACCTGGAATTAGAAAACCAAAAGGGAAGAGCACCCTCAGCGTTTCTCAAGCTGAAAGAACTGAGGAAAAAATTTAAGCCTTGAGTTGCAATATTGAGAGATTCTATGGGCAAAATATTGAATGATGCAGGAAACATTAAAAGAAGATGGAAGGAATACATAGTCACTGTACCAAAAAGAACTGGTAGATCATCATCCGTTTCAGGAGATGGCATATGATCAAGAACCAATGGTATTGAAGGAAGAAGTCAAAGCTGCACTGAAGGAATTGGCAAAAAACAAGGCTCCAGGAACTCATTGAGATGTTTCAACAAATGGATGCCATGCTGGAGGCACTCACTCGGCTATGCCAAGAGATTTGGAAGACCACTGCCTAGCCAACTGACTGGAAGAGATCCATATTTATACCCATTCCAAAGAAAGGTGATCCCACAGAATGTGGAAATTATTGAACTATATCATTAATATCACATGCAAGTGAAATCTTACTGAAGATAATTCAAAAACAGTTGCAGCAGTATATTGACAGAGAACTTCCAGAAATGCCAGCTGGATTCAGAAGAGGATGTGGAATGATGGATATCATAGCTGATGTCAGATGGATCTTGGCTGAAAGCAAAGAATACCAGAAATATGTTTCCTTGTGTTTTATTGACTATGCAAAAGCATTTGATTGTGTGGATTATAACAAATTATAGATAGCATTGAGAAGAATGGGAATTCCAAAACATTTAATTGTGCTCATGAGGAGCCTGTACATAGAGCAGGAGGCTTGTCATTCGAACGGAATAAGGGAATACTGCATGGCTTAAAATCAGGAAGGGAGTGTGTCAGAATTGTATCCTTTCACCATACTTACTCAAACTGTATGCTGAGCAAATAATCCAAGAAGCTAGACTATATGTAGAAGAACGTGGCATCAGGATTTGAGGAAGACTCATTAACAACCTGCGAAATACAGATGACACAACTTTGTTTGCTGAAAGTGAGGATAACTTGAAACACTTAATGATGAAGATTGAAGACTGGAGTCTGCAGTGTGGATTACACCACAATATAAAGAAAACAAAAGTGTTAACAGTTATAATAATTATTGTCTAACCTGTGTTTCTCCCATAGCTAGCTCCAGTGAAGACAAATGAAGCCAGGCTCTTATGACCTCTTATTATTAATCAACCAGAAAACCAAACCCACTGCCACCAAGTCAATTCAGATTCTTAGTGACCCTTTAGGACAGAGTAGAACTATCCCATTCGGTTTCCAATATTGTAAATCTTTACAGAAGCAGAGTGCCCTGTCTTTCTCCTGGGGAGCAGCTGGTGTTTGAACTGCTAACCTTTTGGTTAGCAGCCGAATGCTTTTTAACCACTACACAACCAGAGCTCCCTTATTGTTAGTAAGATTGGGGGTTTAATCTAAGTGATTTCAAAATGTTCCTTTCTGCTTAAGATTCTGTGAAAGTAAAAACTGACAATTGTTTCCAGGAGGGCATCTGTCAGGTGACTTTGTGTCTAGTGCCAAACCAATCTTGGCCTTCTTAAAGCCATCTCTAGTCAGTCCTCAGAAATGCTGTATCTGAAAAAAGGCCCCTCTTTCTTTGTTTTCAACATTATATGTGTGTGTGTGTGTGTGT
>NW_006921661.1:10805069-10808964 GCF_000298275.1 Orycteropus afer afer
CCGAGGAGTGGCTGGTGGGTTTGAACCGCCAGCCTTCTGGTTAGCAGTCAAGTGCTTTAGCCACTATGCTACCAGAGCTCCTAATATGTAATAGTATTTACCATTATTACTTTTTACTGCTTTGTACCTTCCTTTGTCTTGGTTATGTTATGCTTATTTCTCCCTTATTGTATATTGTAAAGGCCTCTCTCTCTGATAAAAGGCTGTCTCTTCATTGAACAGGCTGGAAACTGGTCTCGTCCCTGCCCTTCTTCCAAGCTATGTGATGCAGAAAGTAATGTAATTTTAGTAGATCAGGCATTCACTCCAATTTAAGGTCCTGTATTTCTGGGCAATTGTGGAATAACACTACCTTTATTTGTACAGTATACCATTAAAAAAAAAAGTGTTCTTTAGAACAGCAGTATCACATGAAAAGATGATGGGTGTTACTCAAAGAACTCTGAGATCAAGTTTCGAAAAGCTGGGAGTCTTTAGCAGGTTAATGAGTATCATGAAGCTCTAAGTATGGGATAAGGAAAGGTATATAGGGTTTCCTAAACTTTTTGATCATGGAGTCCCTTCTCCCTTCACTGATAGATAACACCTATTGACCTTTCCTAAGACACCAGTGTTTCATGGAATGTAATTAGGTAAATAAGCACAAAGTGTCCCCTGGCTTTTCTGTTATTAGGGCTTAGAGAAGCAATATAGGAAGCTATCCTTTGGCTGGTAAAGTACCTCCAAAGCTTCCTCTTGTTTTTTTTTTTTTTTCCACACAGTGGATACTTGATGCAGGAAGCTGGAGATTTTGGTTAATCTACCAGTCCTGGTTATGTTTCAGACTCAATGGTAGATTTAGCTAAATGAGTTTCTATAGTTGGCCTAGTCTTTGACAAGAAGCTTCTAGAGAGAGTGGTAAATGCTTGCCCAGAGGAAACGTTCAATTCAATAAAGAGACTCCAACCTTGGGGGCTGGGTGGAATTTGTTCAATACTGGTTTTAGTCATATGGATTGCCTAGTTACCTTGTGATATAGTAGGAGTTCTGGGTTCCAGTCATCACTTTGCTTTTAACCAGCTGTATGACTTTGAGTGAGTTACTTCTATTTTCTGAACCTAAGTTTTCTCATTCAAAGATGAAGTGATTGGATTAGATTGATTACATTCAATAAATATTTAAACATTTACAGTAATAGATCTTGCCACTGTTCTAGGGTAATGGGGACATAGTGATAGAAAACCAGACACTGCCTCATGGAACTTAATCTAGTAGAGATGATTAGATAATGTGAGTGTAGAAGTGTATATTACACTTTAAGATTTTAGGAATTGAGGGACGGCAGACATTTGTATGAATTACTCTAGTTTAGCGGGCTTTCTGGAGATGGTGAGTTTCATGTAGTTCCTAAAACCCTGTTGAAGGTTTGTATATTGCAGAAGCTCAAGAAAGCGTTTGGATTGTGAAAGTAACCTGAATACAAGTAGAAGTGAGCATAGAGAACAGAGTGTTCAGAAGATGGTGCTATCCTGTACTGCCCTTAGGCATGACACTTATGGGGCACTCCACTGAGAGGGCTAATTCCCGGGCAGCTGAAGGTAGCGTTGTCAGAGGGAGAATTTGCAGCTAAGGACAGATGGAGGGGCTGGCTGATAGGGATTGTATTGTGGATAAAGGCAAAGGATCATAGTGATGAAGTCAGAAGTGAAAAGGATTGGGAGTTGTGGAATATGAAATGAATCAGGGTAACAGTTTATGTCAAAGTCCATGATGACAGAGGGACGGACTTGAAACTTCACTATATTTATATGTAAATTACTAACTTCTTACCCTGTTCCGGACACTCCGGACACTGTGCTTAGCATTATATATATATAATATATATATATATATATATATATATATATATATATATATATATAATATATATATATATATATATATATATATACACACACATATGTGTGTGTGTGTATATATGTATATATACACACTTGTGTGTGTGTATATAATATAAACGAACTAACTAACTCAATACTGTTGAGTCAGTTTGACTCATAGTGACCCCTCCTTGGGGTTTCCAAGGCGGTATCTCTACGGAAGTAGATTGCCCATTCTTCCTTCTGAGGAGTGGCTCATGGGTTTGAACCACCAGCCTTCTAGTTAGCAGTCAAGTGCCTTAGGCACTATGCTAACAGAGTTTAATCCTCATACCAATCCTCTGACTATAGGTACTATTATTTTCCTGTTTACAGATGAGAAAACTGAGGTCCAGAGTACTTAAATGTGTCCAGACTCAACATGGTTAATAATGGTCGAGTTGAGATTCAGGCCTAGGTGATCTGTTTCCAGAGTCCTATGCTATATAGTTTTAGGTAGTAAGAAGCCTTCATGGATTTCTCACTAAGTAGTGAAACAACTTGTCGCAAGTAGTGTGGTGCAGGTTACTTTCCAAAGCGGTGAACAGAAGGCAGGAAGACCAGCCACAGGTGGTTGTAGTCATCATCCCACTTGCTTTTGAAAGTATATAAAAGTCTTGGAGTTATTTCACAAATTATTTCTGAAATGGACCTGGCAGTTGCCAGTCCTAATTATAATCTCAGCATGTTTTGGAAGTCATTTTCCAAAGCATTTTATTTATTTATTTTTTATTTGGGTGAAAGTTTACAGAGCGTATTCGTTTTCATTCAATAGTTCATGCACATTTTGTTTCACGACATTGATTGCAATCTCCATAATGTGACAACTTTCTTCCCACTTCCTCCCTGTATTACCTTTGCCCTGTGTCTTTCTTTCCTTTGCATTCCTGCCCCTTGAGCTATCTCCCTGCTCAGATGCTGCCCTTTTGCTCTCCCGTGGTTGATTGTTCTAAGGAGTGTACCTACCTGGATTTGGTCACCTGGTAGGCCTGTTATTTGGCTGGAAGTTAAGCCATGGGAGTAAGTTCAATTCTGGGCCTGAAGGGTGATTAGGGGCCATAGTCTCAGGGGTTTCACCAGTCTCTATCAGATCAGCAAGCCTGGTCATTGAGTTTTGTTCCACATTTTTCTCCCACTCTATGCAGGATCTCCATTTTGATCCCTTTCTGAGTGATTGGCAGTGGTAGCTGGGCTCCATCCAGTTCTTCTGGTCTCAGGGTCATGTAGGCTGAGGTTCACATGGTCCACTAGTCCCTTGGACTAGTAGAGCCTTTGACTTTCTTCATTCTTCTTTGCTCCAGATGAGGAGGGACCAAGAGTTGCATCTTAGTTGGCCACTTGCAAACTTTTAAAACCCCAGTCACTACTTGTCAAAGTAGGATGTAGAACAATGTTTTTGTGTAGTTTGTTTTGTCAGTTGAGCTCAATATCCACTATGACCATGGTCCTAAGCCCACGGGACAAGCATCTTACTCCTTCAATGTGTTAGACTCTGGCTAGGAAGTTATCATAACTTTGCCTCCTGTTTGCTCTATTGTATATTTGGACATTCTTACAGCACATACAAATATGGGTATAGATATATCATCTGACAAACCTTTGTATATATGGTCATGGGTGTATTCCCTTTCTCCTACCCATACCTGATCATTTTGCCTTTTTACCTATGTATCCATCTGATACATGTTTGCTATTACTGATGATGTGGTATTGTGTATGTAAAAGTATGTACTTTTATTGTGTGTACTTCTTGTGTACCTCTCTGTGTTTTCCTTACTGTTACTGTGCTGGTCACTTGCTTTTGGTGTATTGTCTTTCCCTTTATCTAAATTCAATACATATCTCTTACCTAGTTAGCAATATTCCCTCCCCTCCTTTTCCCTCCCCTCCCATCTCCGGTCACCAACAAAGAAAGTTTCCTTCCATGTATAAACCTTTCCTTGACTTTTTATAATAGTGTACTCATGCAATATTTGTCCTTCTGTGATTGACTTATT
>NW_006921661.1:10809124-10819804 GCF_000298275.1 Orycteropus afer afer
TTATTTATTTTTTTATATAATGCTACAGTGAACACGAGTATGCATATAGCTATTTGTGCCCAGGCTCTCACTTCTTTAGGATATATACCTAGTAGTGGGGTTACTACATCAACTGGTATTTCTGTTTCCAGCTTTTTAAGGAAGTACCATATCATTTTCCACAGTGGTTGTATCATTTTACAGTACTACCAGTAGTGTATGAGAGTTCTAGTCTCTCTACACCCCCACCAGCATTAATTGTTTTTTGTCTTGTTGAACTTTACTGTTATTGCTGGGGTGAGATGATAGCTCATTGTTTTGATATGCAACTTCTAATAGCTAATGAGCATAAGCATTTCTTCATGTGTTTGTTGGCTGCCCGAATATTGTCTTTGGTGAAGTATCTGTTCATGTCTTCCGCCCATTTTTTAAATTGGATTGTTTGTCTTTTTGATGTTGAAGTGTTGGTGTTTTCTATAAGTGTTAGAGATTAGTCTCTTGTTGGCTATGTCGTTGCTGAATATTTTTCCTTAGTCTGTAGGTTCTCTTTTTGTTCTTTTGGAGAAGTCTTTTTGATGTACCTAAGAATTTAATTTTTAGAAAGTGCCAGTCATCTAGTTTATCTTCTGTTTGTGCATTTTGGGTTATGTTTGATAGTCTATTTATGGCAGAAATTTGTCCTTTTTTTTTTGATGAACTTTATAGTTTTAGGTTTTACAAGTCTTTGATCCATCTTGAGTTAGCGTTTGTGGATGGTGTGAGGTAGGGATCTGGTATCATTTTTCTGCAAATGGGTATCCAGTTTTGCAGCACCATTTGTTAAAGAGACTCTCTTCTCCATTTAATGGGGGTTGTCCCTTTGTTAAAGATCAGCTGTCCTTAGGCAGATGGATCTATTTCTAGATTCTCAATTCTGTTCCACTGATCTATGTGTCTGTTATTGTACCAATACCAGGCTGTTTTGACTACCTGCCTGAATAGTAGGTTTTGAGATCCAGCAGTGTGAGACCTCCTACTTTGTTCTTCTTCTTCAATAGTGCTGTTCTTATCCGAGGTCTGTTGCTTTCCACGTAGAATTAGTGATTGCTTTCTCTGTGTCCTTAAAGAATGTTGATAGAATCTGGACCAGAATTGCATTGAATCTATATGGGTAGTATTGTCATTTTCACAATATTCAGTCTTCCTATCCATGAGCATGGTATGTTCTTCCATTTAGGTAGGTCTCATAGCTTCTTGTAGTAGTGATTTCTATGTATAAGTCTTTTGTATCCCTGGTAAGATTTATTCCTAAGTATGTAATCTTTTTAGTAGGTATTTGTGTTAGGCTGGGTTCTCTAGAGAAGCACAACCAGTAAAGCTTACATATACATACAAAGAAAGAGAAATTTATCTTAGGAAAATGGCTCACACACTTATAGAAGCCAGCAAGTCCCAAGTTCTTGGATCAAACATCAAGCTGGAGGCTTTTCCCGACTCATGGAGTTGCAGGGGCTGACAAGCTCAAGGTTGGCAGGCAGTATACTGGCTGTTGACTCCAGTGAATGATGAATCCAAGATCTCCAGGCTGCATGGTGGATTGTTCACTCACAGACAGTCGTAGGCAGCACAATAAGATCCTGATCCATGAAGAGTGTCTCATTTTCCCAGGATGTCCAAATATATTGGAAGCAGGCCACATCCCTAAGGAACTCCCTTTCAATGGATTGGCTGCTCAAAACATATATATCCGATCCCATCATGAGAATAACCCACATCACAACTGTTTAAACCACACAGAATTGTGGTCTAGCCAAGTTGACACACAACTCCAACTATCACAGTATTGTAAATGGTATTGTTTTCCTCATTTCCTTTTCAGAGATCTCTTTGTTGATGTAGAGGAATCCAACTGACTTTTGTATGTTGATCTTGTATACTGCCACTATGCTGGATCTTTCAATTAGTTCTAGTAGTTTTCTTGCTGAGTCTCTGGGATTTTCTGTGTATAGGATCATATCACCTGCAAATAGAAATAATTTTACTTATTCTTTGCCAATTTGGATTTCTTTTATTTCCCTTTCTTGCTCTGGTTAGGACTCCAGTACAGTGTTGAATAGAAGTGGTAATGGAAGGCATCCTTGTCTGGTTCCCATTCCCAAGGGGAATGCTTTCAGTCTCTCTCCATTGAGAATAATATTGGCTATTGGTTTTGCACATATGTCCTTTATTATGTTGAGGAATTTCCTTCTATTCATATTTTGCTGAGAGTTTTTTCAGGAATAGATAAAATTTTATCAGGTATTGGATTTTATCAGATGCCTTTTCTACATCAATTGATATGATCATTTGGTTCTTTTCAAGACTTTATTTTACTTAGGTGATGGAATACATTGTTTTTCAAAGCATTTGAATTTAAAAGAAATCCTCCTCTCTGCATTGAACTAGGTTGTTCCAAGCATAGGGTCTCAGGAATCAGGTCACGATTAGCTCCTTTATGGTCAGAGTCCACAAGCAGTTTCTTTCTTTTTTCTTTTCTCTCTCTCTTGCTCTTTTTTTTTTTTTCTTTAAATTGTGATTTAGGTGAAACTTACAGAGGAAATTCACTTTCCATACAGCAGTTCGCATACACTTTGTCTCATGACTACAATTTACTCCAATGCAACAGCTCTCTTCCTACTTCCTCCTCATAGTTACCTCTTCCCTGTGTCCATTCCTCCATGCAGTCCTGCCCCCTGAGCTGTGTCCCTGTGCATAAACAGCCCTTCTTTCTCCCATGATTGTTCCCTCCAAGGAGTGTATCTACCTCAGGTAAATGTTCACCTCATATGCTTGTCTTTTGTGGGGCTGGAAGCCACAGGTGTGGGTTCAATTCCAGACCTGAAGGGCAGCTAAGGGCCATAGTCTTAATGGTTCCACCAGGCTCTATCAGACCAGCAAACCTGGTCCCCCCATTTTTTTTCCCCCAAATGATTTTGAGTTTTGTTCCACACTGTTCTCCCTCTCTATCCAGGATCACCTACATAGATCCCCCTCTGAGTGGTTGATAGTGGTAGCCGGGCACCATCTAGTTTTTCTGGTCTCATAGTCATATAGGCTATGGATCGCATGGTGTACTAGTTGCTAGTACTAATTGTTTCCATGAATCTTAGGAGAGACCCATCATTGCAGCTAGATGGCTGCTTGCTAGCTTTTAAGATCCCAGTCACTGCTTGCCAAAGTAGGAGGTGGAACAATGTTTTGTGTAGTATGTTATGCCAGTTGAGCTTGATGTCCCCTGTGACTATGGTCTTGAGCCCACAGGTTCAACTATTCATTCTCTCTGGGTAGTTGGCTGTGGCCAAGAAATGATTACAACCTTGTCCCTTTTCAGCTCTACTATACACCTGGGAATTCTTACCGAACATACAAATACACTTGTAGAACCATTGTCCACAAGCAGTTTCTGGAAGCTTTTGCAAGATGGGGAGTTGAACATGTCAAAACTTCCTATTGCCATTTGAGTTTGTTCTTCTGACAGTAGGGGAGTGTTTGCCATCAGAATTGATTAGTCAATTTTGGTGCTCATTTTGAGAGGCTGGGCAAGTGGGCTGAGGTACAGAGATGTGAAAGACATAGTTGTTCCAGAACAACCCACAATTTACTGAGAAGATAATCACATAAGTAAGTGTACTCAATATAGTCATAAGTACTACTATAGAAGTAGTGTGAGAGATAAGAAGGGAGGGTCTAAATGTTTTATCATGAGAGTCAGGGAAGGCTTCAAGGATATTTAAGCTAGATTTTTAAGAATGACCAGAAGTGTGCTAGGCAGAGAGCCCTGGAATGAATTCTAGGCATTGAGAGTAGTGTGAAAGTACATAGCATATTCAGGGACTAGTGAGTTGTCCCTTGAACTGGACTGCTAGGTTACTTAGGAAGCAATGGTAGGAAGTAAAAGCTGGATATATGGGAAAGGACAGATGCTGAATGATCTTATATTCATGGTAAAGAACTTAAACTTAAATCCTGTATAGAGTTGAACTTTATTGTAGATATTAAGGGGAGTGACATGGTCAGATTGGTGCTTTCAAGAGATCTCTCTGGTGCCTGTGCTTAGGATGTGTAGAATAAAGCTAGAGCCAAGGAAGACAGCCATAAGACTGTTGCAGTAGCAAATGATTAGGTTAGAACTAGGGCAGTGGTAGTAGTGTTGAGTCAAACTGTGTAACTGAAACATAAAGGAGGAAGTATTGAGTGAGAAGGTTTTAATGTGATACTAGTAACACATGGAACATAGGAGAGAGAGCTGGTTTGGGGAAGTTGATGTTGGTTTTGAGATGCCTATGGGGACACCCAGGAGATAATATCTGGCATTTCAAGGAGAAAATATGAGTTCTGGAGTTTCTGGGGGAAGGTCAGAACATATAGGTATGATGACATCTAAGCAATAGTGGAAGTCATAGAAGTAGATGAGGTTGTTGTTGTTGTTGTTTGCCATCGAGTCGGCCCCGACTCATAGCAACCCCTCCTTGGGTTTCCAAGGCAGTATCACTATGGAATAGGAATGCCCAACCTTCCTTCCAAGGAGTGGCTGGTGGGTTTGAACTGCCAGCCTTCTGGTTAGCAGTCAAGTGCCTTAGCCACTATGCTACCAGATGAGGTTACCTGAATAAAAATCTGTAAAATGAGCA
Organism: Orycteropus afer afer; assembly: GCF_000298275.1. NCBI lineage: Eukaryota > Metazoa > Chordata > Mammalia > Tubulidentata > Orycteropodidae > Orycteropus > Orycteropus afer. The sequence continues at coordinate 10,813,753 of NW_006921661.1, forward strand.
TAGAGCCCAGAGAAGCTCTGATATATGTAGATGGAAAAATTAGGGGAAAACTTGAGGAGGAACAATCAGAGATGTTTAATCAGACATGTAGGAGAAAGTCATGTCTGGGAAGCAAGAATGAGAAGAGTTTCTTAAAGAAGACAATAGTGCCTATTGCAGCAGAGAGCAAGAAGAATGAGCACCGAGTCATTGGTGACCTTGGTGAGAGCAGTTTCAGTAGAGGGGTGGAGATGGAAACTAGATTGCTGTGGCTTAGGGGAGGGAGTGTGAGGTTAGGAAGTAGAGGCAGCAGTCATAATAGTATTGGCTGAGGATTGCATGGTGTACCAGTCGCTTGGACTAATTGTTTCCATGTGTCTTGGCTTTTCTTCATTCTTCCTTGCTCTGGGTGAGGAGAGACCCATCGTTGAGAAATTTAGTAGTAAAGGAAGGAAGGAAGGAGGATAATATTTTGAAGGAGAGGCAGATTAAAATTTTTTTTTCAGAGTTGGGGAAGTGGAGTGGAGATGTGAACTGGTGTAGGTTGATGGGAGGAGAGACTGAAAAATGTAGCCAGTGGAGGTCCCACATCTCCCTAAATACTCCTGGGAACACTAAACTGTGGTGGTGTGTTGAGGTCCACAGTCACTAGAAGGAGTGTGGGAGAGACAAGGGAGACTTGTGTCCCGAATTTCCTAATAATAAGAGTTACCAGTAGTACCATTTCTTGAGCAGCCTCTTAAATGAATAGTTTCTTTTATAAGGATCAGCGCAAAGCTGGTTCCTAAGAGGCAGAGGTTAAAGATGTCCCAAACTTCCAACTTTCCTGAAGTGTTGTACCACTCCATCGTCTCTAACATCAATTACTCCCCATCCCCTCAGCTTGCTCCCTCCAGTCTTTGGGTTTGGTAATTTGTTGCAACATCTCACAGAGCTCACAAACTGTTCTTACATAAGTGGTTTGTTAGGGAAATAATGGAGTACAGCTCAGGATTAGGAATGACTCAGAAGTAGCAGGAATAACTCAGGATGCAATTCTTGATCAAGACAGTTTTTTTGCCTTCTACTGCCAGGCCATACTTGGGGGCTTCTAGAGCAAGCGTTACAGCTCTTAGCTCTGTGGGTCAGCAAGCCACACTGCAGCCATCTTGCACCGCTGTCGCTTTTGCTATGGCTACACTGCAGTCTTTCTCACTCTTCAGTGTTATTGCTCCCTGTGTCCTGGCCCTCGGAGGTTCTCAGCATGGGAACTCATGGTCCAAAGCACATGCTCAGCTCTTGGCTGTTTTTTCTTGATGATAGTGAGAGTCTCTCTCCTAGTCTCTGGATGGCTCATTTTAAACCTAGTGGGATGGCAAAACTGACCAATCCCCTTATTAGGGTTCCATGAACTTTATTTCCATTATTAGCAGGCTGTGGAATCCCCTTGGTGGGCCACAAGCACCTCATTTGCTTAGTTCCACTCAGTCACTGTGGGAGAGTCACAAGACTATGAATGGCTGTTGTAGTTAGGTGCCATTGTGTTGGCTCTGACTCATAGTGACCCTGTGTACAACAGAACAAAACACTGCCTGGTCCTGTGCCAGCCTCATAATCCTTGCTGTACCTGAGCCCATTGTTGATGAATGGCTAGAAGAGCCATATTAAATAATTCACTGTACCATAACTCTGCATGCTAGGAACTTTTCCAGGTACTTTGGGTACATCACCAGTGCTCACCACAACTCCCAGAAGTAGGTGTTATTCCCAATTTCCAGATGAAGAAACAGATGAGAGCTCAAAAGGGGACACACAACTAATTAGCGCTGGAGCCAGAATTTCAGCCTGGGTCTGTGTGACTCCAGGGTATGCTCTTTCTACCTCACAGTTTTTTTCCATAAGGAAATCTTTTCCATAAGGAGTTCAATGTTGAGACTCTAAAGAGGGCCTTCCATTATTAGCAGGCTGTGGAATCCCCTTGGTGGGCCACAAGCACCTCATTTGCTTAGTTCCACTCAGTCACTGTGGGAGAGTCACAAGACTATGAATGGCTGTTGTAGTTAGGTGCCATTGTGTTGGCTCTGACTCATAGTGACCCTGTGTACAACAGAACAAAACACTGCCTGGTCCTGTGCCAGCCTCATAATCCTTGCTGTACCTGAGCCCATTGTTGATGAATGGCTAGAAGAGCCATATTAAATAATTCACTGTACCATAACTCTGCATGCTAGGAACTTTTCCAGGTACTTTGGGTACATCACCAGTGCTCACCACAACTCCCAGAAGTAGGTGTTATTCCCAATTTCCAGATGAAGAAACAGATGAGAGCTCAAAAGGGGACACACAACTAATTAGCGCTGGAGCCAGAATTTCAGCCTGGGTCTGTGTGACTCCAGGGTATGCTCTTTCTACCTCACAGTTTTTTTCCATAAGGAAATCTTTTCCATAAGGAGTTCAATGTTGAGACTCTAAAGAGGGCCTTTGATGGGGGTAGGTATGGGTAGCCCAGAGGAACAAAAGTAGAGTTCTGGAACCTAGTCCTAGTCTGGTGGGAACAGGACTTAATTCCTGGGTTGAGGAAGGAGAGTCTTGATCTGTCCTTGCTTTGCCATTTCTCTGCTTAGCCACTGGTTTTGTGGGCTGCAGACTTTCACTTTATTTTCTCTATCAGTCTATAAAATCCTTCCAGGGCCTGAGGTCTGCTGCCTGTTATTGACTGTTTACAGAGAAAGGGATCAACCTGCAAGCCCAGAGGGGCTGCTCTTTTTTTTTTTTTTTTTTTTTATATTATTGTGATTTGGGTGAAAGTGTACAGGGCAAATTCATCTTCCATACAGCAGTTCACATACACTTTGTCTCATGACATTGACTGTAATCTCTCACAATGCAACAGCTCTCCTCCCACTTACCTCTTCCCTGTGTCCTTCCCTCCATGCACTCCTGCCCCTCGGGCTATCTCCCTGTGGATACACAGCCCTTCTATTCTCCCATGATGGATCTCTCCAAGGAGTGTATCTACCTAATGTAAATTTTCACCTGATATGCCTGTCTCTTGTTTGGTGGGAAGCCACGGGAGTGGGTTCAGTTCCAGACCTGAAGGTCAGCTAGGGGCCATAGTCTCAGGGGTTCCATTAGGCTCTATCAGATCAGCAAACTGGTCCCTTTTTAAATGATTGTGAATTTTGTACCACATTGTTCTCCCACTCTATCTAGGATCTCCTACATAGATCCCCCTCTAAGTGGTTGACAGTGGTAGCCGGAAACCATCTAATTCTTCTGTTCTCATGGTCATATAGGCTGAAGATTGCATGGTGTACCAGTCGCTTGGTCTAATTGTTTCCATGAGTCTTTGTTTTTCTTCATTTTTCTTTGCTATGGACGAGGAGAGACCCAGACCCATCGTTGCATCTAGATGTCTGCATACAAGCTTTTAAGATCCCAGTCACTACTCAGCAAAGCAGAATGTGGAACAATATTTTTGTAGTAATTTTTTTAGTAGTTATATAGTATATTATGCCATTTGAACTTAATGTCCCCTGCAACTATGATCCCGAGCCAACAGGTCCATCTACTTGCTCCCTCTGGGTAGCTGGCTGTGGCCAAGAAGTGACTACAACCTTGTCCTTTGTCAGCTCTACTATATACCTAGAAATTCTTATACTACATACAAATACACTTGTAGAAACATGGTGTGGCCATCCTATACATGGTCATGGGCACACTCCTCCCTGAATAGACATACCTAATTGTTCAGCCTGTCCACCATCTATCCACCTGTATATCAGTGTTTGCCATCACTGACAATGTGGAGCTGCTCCCTTTTGACAGGCTACCAGTGAGGGATTGCTGGGATGTAGGATAGCACAGGGCACATGGTAAGCTTCCCCAAAAAAGGCTTTTATTTGAATTGAATACTTTTGGTTCAGTGGTTAGAGTATCAAATAAAAAATCAAACTCAGCTGCTGTCAAGTTGGATCCGACTCATAGCAACCCCTCCTTGGGATTCCGAGGCAGTATCACTACAGAAGTAGATTGCCTGATCTTCCTTCTGAGGAGTGGCTGGTGGGTTTGAACCGCCACCCTCCTGGTTAGCAGTCACATGCCTTATAGGTGAATTAGAAAGCATGATTTCCAGTCTAAGTGATCAGATAGGCTACGTCGGATAAGTCACTTCCCCTTTACATAGCCACTTGGTATAAGGTGGGAACTGAACTTTATTCATTTTTGAATCCTGAATACTTGGCACATGACCTGATGACTGAACAGGTGTCCTGAATAAGCTTATTATGGAAAAAATTAATCTGCTCATCTATTAAATGAGTGAATTGGACCTTTTGATTTCTAAATGTCTTTCTAGTTCTGAAAGTATATGGTTCTGTGAGGGTTTAAGGAGCCCTGGTGACACAGTGATTAACTACTCCACTGCTAACCGAAAGGTCAGTGGTCTGAAGCCACTAGCTGCTCCACAGGAGAAAGATATCTGCTTCTGTGAAGATTAAACCAAAACCAAACTCATTGCCGTTGAGTTGGTTCCTACTCGTAGTGACCCCTCCTTGGGTTTCTGAGGCAGTATCTCTACAGAAGTAGATTGTCCAGTTTTCTTTCCCAGGAGTGGCTGGTGGGTTTGAACCTCCAGCCTTCTGGTTAGCAGTCAGATGCCTTAGGCACTATGCCACAGCCTTGGAAACTCTATGGGGCAGTTCAACCTTGTCCTATGGAGTCACTATGACTTGCAGCCAACTCCATTGCATTGGGTTTGGCTTTTGGTTTTATTCATTGACTGATATCTCTCAAATATCTGTTTCTACCTCAGACCCATTACTTGAACTTTAGACTTATATAGCAAACCTCTTAATTGATATTTTGGATGTTTAATAGACATTTTAAACTTAAGTTCACACTCTACATTCAGTATGTCAGTAAATCCTGATGGTTCTACCTTCAAAACATATAAAAAAATTCAGACACTTTTCATCACCTCTGCTGTTAACACCCTGATCCAAGAAGCTACTATTGTTTTCTCTTGCCTGGAGAGATAATAGCCTCTTAACTTAATAGCCTCTTAACTAGTTTCCCTGCTGTTTGTGTTGCCAGCCTACAGTTTGTTCTAAAAAGAGAAGCCAGAATGATCCTTTCAAAATGTCAATCCAAATCACCTAGCTCCTCTGTTCAAAATCTTCCAGTGGCTTCCTATATCTCTCAGAGAAAAAAACAAAGTCCTTAGAGTTGTCTACAAGGCCATTTGTGAGTTGGCTCCTGGTTACTTGTCTTATCCCTGTCTCCTACTAGTTTCCATCTGCTTGCCCTACCACATTGGCATCTCACTATTCTTTGAAAAAGACAGATAAGCTCTTGCCACAGGGCCTGCACATTTGCCCTCTCCTCTTTCTCTAATTTTCTGATGGCCCATTGCCTCATTTCCTTTAGATTTTTTTGTTGAATATAGTGCCTAAGGCACTTGACTGCTAACCAGAAGGCTGGCGGTTCAAACCCACCAGCCACTCCTCGGAAGGCAGGTTGGGCAGTCCTACTTCTGTAGTGATACTGCCTCAGAAACCCAAGGAGGGGTCGCTGTGAGTTGGGGCCAACTTGATGGCACAAACCCACCAGCCACTCCTCGGAAGGCAGGTTGGGCAATCCTACTTCTGTAGTGATACTGCCTCAGAAACCCAAGGAGGGGTCGCTGTGAGTTGGGGCCAACTTGATGGCACATAACAATAACAACAACAATTATCTTCTCAGTGAGGCCTTCTGTGATTATTCTGTTTAAAATAATAACCCCTTTCTTACAGCATACCACAACCTCTTTCTGTACTTTATTTGCATCCGTAGCATCTATCACGAGCAGTCAGCCGCAGGGATCCAGGTGAGGAGAGGGAACCCAGGCATGCCCAAAGCAGCAGGGTGGGAGAGTGGGAGAAAGGGGATTAAAAGCCAGGAACCCGGACAGAGGAGCAGTCAGCCACAGGTATCCAGGTAAGGGTGGTAGGAGAGGTTTCCAACAGGGAGACAAACTTGTCTGTCGGTTTGTCCTACCGTGGTGACTTGTTGATGTGAGTTTTGAGGCCGAGCCACTGGTGTTTCAAACCCAGCG
>NW_006921661.1:10822514-10836518 GCF_000298275.1 Orycteropus afer afer
GAGAATGGCCAGACTTCGTCTCACCTATTTTGGTCATGTTGTCAGAAGGGACCATTCCCTGGAGAAGGATGTCATGCTTGGTAGGGTGGAGGGTCGACAAAAGAGGGCAAGGCCTTCAATGAGATGATTGACACGGTGGCTGCGATGATGGGCTCAAGTATAGCAGGGATCATGGAGCTGGCACGGGATTGGACAGTGTTTTGTTCTGCTGTGCATGGGGTCGCTATGAGTCGGATACGACTTGATGGCACCTAACAACAAGAACAACAACAACGGCATCTATCACCATCTGACATATTTATTTATCAGGACTTCCACTGTGTCCCCACCTCCTATAAGTTCCATAAGAGCAGGGATTTTCATTCATTGTTGAATCCTCAGTGCCTAGAATGGTGACTGGCACATAGTATATACTTTGTTGAATGAATGAACAAATAAATGAAAACCCATTTTGTTTGCCAGGCACATTGCTAGGTGCTTTACATAAATCTGTCTGCTTCTCTTCAGAACAACCTTCAAGGTACCAATATTATTATTCCCATTTTACAAACAAACAAATTCTGGCCCAAGATTGCATGGATAGAAAGTTACAAAGCCTAGGTCTGGTCCACTAAGTACATTGCTGAGACCAAATAAAATATTATGGAATGATGAAGTCTAAATATTACTGCTTTGCTGATGAATGTGTAAACCACACACAATCTAGAAATCTTAAGGAAAATCAAACGTTAGAGTCCAAATGTCCTGAATTGGATCGTGTTCACTTACTTACATGGGAACACAGTAATCTTTGTGGCTCTGCTGCAGCTGGAAACGTAAAACACATTGGGAAAAAGACCTCTCTGTGAGCTCTTCTTATGCACCATTTGACGTACATTTGGCTTGTATACAAAAAGTCCAGGGAAGTTTTGTGATGATCTGGAAACTCTTCTCTCCCTTGGGAGAGACCTTCTTTCTCTAGTTTGGGATAGGATTAGAGCTGCTTTGGGTCAATTGCTTCATGTCACTTTTCCTTCCTAGTGTTTGGTGTCAGCCAAGGCTGGAGTGCAAACCATCCCCAGGGTATTCTGGGGTATGACTTTGTCCCTGGTAGGATGATTGAGGAGGCCTAGGTCAAGGCTGTTCCCAAAGTAGGATGAGGTTGGGGTCCGAGATATCTCCAGGGTAAATGCTACCCTGATAGTGGTCTGTCATTCCAGGGATTCTGTCAGAAAAGAAGGTAAAAGAGAGTAAGCTCAGTATCCAAACCTCCAGCTGACGGGATCACTGTAGTTCCTCCTAAGTCCCAGGTGCTAGTAACTTTGCAGTGAGGGCCTGAGGAAAACCTGGACTTATGAGAGACCCAGACACGGGAGGCAGAGGCAGATGTGTTCAGGATGAAGTTGTTCTTAGGAACAAGAGAGAAGTAGAAGAGTGAGAGGTAGAAAAAAGTCATCCCACAGTATGATGTGGTCAATGACGCATCTAGGGAATAGTGAATAATGAAGCTTGGATTAGAATGGTCCCCAGGGTGAATTGAGACTGAGATCAGAGGTTTTCTCAAGGAATAATGAAAATAGGATGAGAACTTTCCCCAGAGTAAGATATGCCTGGTGGAAAAGTGAGTGGGGTGACACCATCATTCCCTGGGTGAGAGAAAGAGAGAGGGAAAAGAAAATCTTTGAGCAAGTAGAGAGGGAAGCACAGTGAGGGGCAATAATTTTAGGGCAACGTATTTGTGAGATGAGGCTAGGAAGATAAGCAGATGCCAGACTATAGAGAGCTTTGTACATCATATTAAAGTTTTGCCTTTATTCTTTGGGCAATGTAGAACTCTTGAAAAGTTTTTTTTAAAAAAAGATTGGTGTTGTTAAGGAGCTCTGGTAGTGCTGTGGTTAAGGCATTGGGCTGCTAACCCAAAGCTTGGTGGTTTGAACCCACCAGCTGCTCCATGGGAGAAAGATGAGGCAGTCTGTTTCCACAAAGATTTTCACCCTTGAGAACTTTATGGGGGTCGCTACGAGTTGGAATCGACTTGATGGCAGTGGGTTTTGTTTTGTTTTGGATTTGTTGTTGTTAGACACTCTGTTGAGTCAATTCAAGTAAGGGATAGACATGGTCAAATTTGCTCTCTGATCAGATGCCCTGTGTTCCCAGGAGAGCTGAGGTTAGAAAACGCTAGAAAAGCGTATGACAGTCTAGGACTCTAGGCAGATGTTTGCTGAAAGTCTAGCATATCAGTCTGAGCAAAGCTGTCTGAAGAGTAGGTGAAGGCTGACCTCAGTGAAATTGTCAACACATTCTTTCCTGGACAATTCCAAAAAGTAGGAACTTCTTTCCTGCCTCAGTGTAGCACTTGGCCTTGAGTTCTTTACTGTTCCCTTTCTCCTACAATGGTCTAGCTTGTCAGTTTAGCACTGGGGAGTTAAGGATGGGCCTAGGCACATAGCAGCAGGGACACATGGGTCCAAGGCATGTCCCCTTCTTATTCATCCTTCCTATTGACTGCAGAGCCTCTTTCTAGTAAGTCAGTCTAGCCATGGCTCTCCCCTGCTTAGAAATCTCTCTTGCCTTCCTGTTTTTCAGGATTATAAAATCTCAACTTCTCAGTCTGGGGTTCATGGCCTTCCCTGATATGGCTTCTGCATATTGTCTTTTCAGCAAACATCTCTTCTTCTTTATGCTTTCTGTGTATGTGAGTTGTATGTATGTGTACAAGTGTGTATGTGTTTATTGTAGTAAAAAAATCTATCATGAAATTGGCCATTTTAATCATTTTTAAGTATACAGTTTAGTGACAATAATTACATTCACAGTGTTGTCCAACCATCTTCATTATCTAAAACTTTTCATCACCCCAAATAGAAACTCTGTACCATGCTTTCCATTTTTCTTGGAATGTCTTACTACTCTTTTTTTTTTTTTTTTTTTCTGTCTGGTGAACTCCTCATCCTTCAAAACTCAGCTCCGTTGTCACTACTTTTTTGAATCCTTCTCAGGTCTCCCTGCCCATTGGCAGGCAGTTCATTTCACAGTTATTCTTTTACTATACTTTTTATGTCTTCATAATGATCTCACTGCGTTGTGCCTGCTTTGTGTGTGATTGCCACACAAGATGGGAATTCTTTAAAGACAGGGTTGCTGTCTCCCCGCCCCATATTCCTGGCATTGATACAGCTTTCAATGTTCTTTCAGATCAACTTGTATTTCCATACCATAAATACCCAGTCACAAAAGGCAAATCTTAGCCTATGATGGTTGGTCAGTGTAGTGAGGTTAACAGGGGGCATTTATCACTAAGTGTCTACTCTTCTTTTTATTCTACGCAGGAAGTTGCACTGAACAATAGCTGACTCAGGGTAGCTGAGTTTAGGAATAAGTTATTTGCTTAATAAGACAAAAATAATTAAAAAATGATATCTGAGGTGAGTATAGCTGAGACTGTCAGTTGTTTCTGTCAATATGGACTCTCCCCTTCTTTCCTTAATGATAGAACACCTGAGTTTTAGCAGAGTACATGGCTGTCCAGCTGCCTTTGCAACTAGATGTGGTCATATATCTAAGATTTAACCAGTAGGATCTATGTGGAAGTGGTGTGTGTACCACTTCTGGATTATGTCCTTGGAAAGAATGGTTGAATATCTCTCTCACCCCTTCCGGTTAGCTGGGAGATGGTGAGAATTGCAGCACCTTCCTTGGCCCCAGGGATGGAAGCCTCATGTTGAGTAAGGCTGGCAAAGGTCTATTCCTAGCCCCAGATTGCTCAGCTCTAAACTAATACATGAAAGAGAAATACATTTCTATTTGGTTTGATTCATTTGGGGGCGTCTTAGTTTGCTAGTGCAGTTGTAACAAATACCACAAATGGGTGGCTTTAAAGAACAGAAATTTATTTTCTCATAGCTTAGGAGTCTAGAAGTCTGAATTCAAGGTGCCAGCTCTAAGGGAAGGCTTTTTCTGTTTCTGGGGGAAAATCCTGTGTCAGCTTCTCTAGCATTCTTCTTGGGGTTCCTTAGAGATATCCACATGGCATCTATTGTTCGTCCATTTGAACTTACTTGCTTCTGTGTGAGTCTGCTTCTTTTATATCTCAGAAGTAATTGGTTTAACACATACCCTACATTGATATGGCCTTGTTAACATAACTTCAAAAAGGACATGGAGGTGGCATCTTCTGACCTCCTTTAACTTCATAAGAGGGAGACAGAATCACCATCAGCAGCCCAAGGCTTATTCCTATGAGGCCAGACATGCTACCACCCTCCAGCCTTTTTACCAACTCTGACACCAACCATCCTTCCCATGGCATTCACTACTTCTCTCCTGGGTTCGATAATTCATTGCAGTGGCCACACAGAGCTGCAGACAGTACTTACGATTATGGGGTTTATTAGGGAAGTAACAGGCTACAGTTCAGGTTCGGGAACTTGCTTAGGATACAATAATTCGATCAGGACATCTTCGCTCTGCTGTACCCTCAGACATGCCTCTCTGGCCCTTGGCCTGTCGACCTAGCCTCTGCCCTGCTCTGGCAAGTGTTACAAAGTTCTTTTTGCTCTACTGATAGGTACACCTAGCTGCATCCCACTCTGCCTGCAAGCCTCCTCCTGCCCAAAGGCACTCAGCTTTCTTGCTCCATGGGCCAATAAGCCCACCACTCCATCTCATGTCTCTTGGTTCCTCAGCCAGTGGTCTCAGCCATTGGTCTCTGCCTGTTGTCTCTTTGGGTCATCTCTGCAGGTTGTCTGCTAAGGAGGTCCAACACAGGGATTTTGGGTCCACGGACACATGCTACTCCACCTCCAGCTTTTTTTTCTCTCTCTTAATTGTGATTTGGGTGAACGTTTACAGAGCAAATTCACTTTCCATATAACAGCTCACATATACTTTGTCTCATGACATTGACTGCGATTTCCCACAATGCAACCGCTCCCCTCCCACTTCCTCCCCATAGGGAAGTTACCTCTTCCCTATGTCCTTCCCTCCCATGCACTCCTGCCCCCTCAGCTGCCTCCCTGTGCATACACACCTCTTCTATTCTCCCATGATTGTTCTCTCCAAGGAGTGTATCTACCTAATGTAAATGTTCAGCTCTTATGCCTATCTTTTGTTTGGCTGGAAGCCACAGGAGTGGGTTCAATTTCAGACCTGAAGGGCAGCTAGGGGCCATAGTCTCAGGGGTTCGTTCCATCGGGCTCTATCAGACCAGCAAACCTGGTCCCCCCCACCTTTTTTTTAAATGATTTTGTGTTTTGTTCCATGTTGTTCTCCTACTCTATCCAGTATCTCCAACATAGATCCCCTCCAAGTGGTTGACAGTGGTAGCTGGCACCATCCAGCTCTTCTGGAGTCATAGTCCTATAGGCTGAGGATCACATGGTGTACCAGTTGCTTGGACTAATTGTTTCCTTGCATCTTTGGTTTTCTTCATTCTTCTTTGCTCTGGACGAGGAGAGACCCATCATTGTAACTAGATGACTGCTTGCATGCTTTTAAGATTCTATTCGCTACTCACCAAAGTAGGATGTGGAACGATGTTTTTATGTAGTATGTTATGCCAGTTGAGCTTGATGGCCCCTCTGACTATGGTCCTGAGCCCACAGGTCCAGCTACTCGCTCCCTCTGGGTTAGCTTTTCTCTCTTGATGGCAGTGAGATCCCCCTCTGGCTCTAGGAATGCTCATTTTAAGCCTAGCAAAATGATAAACCTAACCAATCCATATATTAGAGTTCTATACACCTTATTTCATGGTCCCACCCAGTAATCTAGTGGGAGTCACAAAGACTGGTTAGAAAAGCCTTACCAAGTAATTCACCACAATAACAAAGACAACTCTTCCTAAATGGGTTAGGATCTTAACATATATTTTGGGTGACACAATTTAGTCTATAAGAGGGGTCTCTTAGTTACAGCAGCTTTACGCGTACCTTAACTAATACAGTTAGGCATCATGTTGTGGCAGGATTAAGTTGCTTCTTGCTGCTGTTACTGGGAATCTCTTAGTCAAGCTTTTTATTGGGTTTCTGACTTTGTTCTGTCTTGCCTTGTCTCCTAGCCCTAATGCTTGCTGCCCTGATGATTCCCTGAATTCTCTCATGTACCTTTAAGCCTGTAAATGTATACTGTTGAGGTTTTCCAAATCAGTAATGATTTTCAGATCTTCAGCTCCCAATAGATATGGAAGTGTGGTTTAGGGATATTTCAGCTGCTGCTGACTGTGTAGCACAGCTTCTCCCCTTAAGTGCATCTTAGAGAACACTTCTTCCTTCTCAGATCACATCCGTTGATGTGCACTTGATAGATCTAGGGACTACTTTGAGAATAAGGCCACTGATGTTCAGGGCTGCGAGTCAGTTCAGTGACACACCTTACATACATGCAGCGGGGTGCTGTGCCACGGGTGTGTCTGTATCTCAGCCTGTGAGGAAAGAGAGAAGGGCAAGACCTGACTGAAACAAGGTAAGGCTGCTGGCGGTCAGAGGAAAAATGTAGTCAGATAGCAAGCCAGATTCCCAGCCCTGTGTATGGTTTGCTGAGAACCGTGTAAAGCAGTAATGAGTAGTGGGAAAACCAAACCAAACCAAGCTCACTGTCGTTGGGTTGATTCTGATTCACAGCGACCCTTCCCACCTTGGGTTTTCGAAGTGGTGTCTCTGCGGAAGTAGATTGCCCATTCTTCTTTCCAAGGAGTGGCTGGCAGGTTTGAACCGCCAGCCTTCTGGTTAGCATTCAAATGCCTTAGGCACTGCGCCACCTGAGCTCCCGATTAGTGGGAGGAGATCTTAGGTTGGAGGTAGAAGCTTGATTTCAGGTTGGATGACTTCAGGTTAGTCACTTCTGTCAGAGCTTCAGTGTCTCCAAATATCAAATGCAAATGCTGTTTTGTTTTGTGAAGATCTGTTGAGATTATCAATGAGAAAGTGACTTGGAAACTGTAAAATGCTGTATACTTTCAAGAATTAAAACAAACAAACAAACAAACAACACCTCACTGCCATCGAGTTCGTTCCGACTCATAGCGACCCGTCCTTGGGTTTTTGAGGTGGTATCTCTATGGAAGTAGATCGCCCAGTCTTCTTTCTGAGTGGCTACCTCAGTGGTTTGAACCACCAGCTTTCTGGTTAGCAGTCAAATGCTTTAGGCACTACACCATCAGAGCTCAAATTTAAAAGAAGACCAAGTCTCCTAGGAGCTTTTGTTAGGTTCTCCCTCTGTGATTCACAGTAAAAGTTTGGAGTTCATTGACCAGGTGGGTGATTTCCAGTTTGTTTTTTTTCCAGATGCTTTTGCATTTTTTGTGACTCCTTCATTTGCAAGTAGCAGAAAGACAACTCAAACTGACTTAAGAGAGGAGCTTTTATTGACTGAAGTAATTAAAAAGTTCAGATACAGCTAGAGCCAGGGACTTGAATGAAGTTACCTGGACCCAATCTCTCTCCCCTTGGCTCTGCTTTCTTTTGTTTTGGTCTTGTTCTTAGGCAGGTTCCTCCATGACATGGCAAAGTAGATAATAGTTTGGGGCGTGCATTCTGTAACCTAAGCAACCATCATTGAAAGTTGATACCTCTTTTCTGATGATGCTGGCAATCTTGGATATGATTTTGGCTTGGGTCATGTGGCCACCTAATTACTGAGGCCATAAGGATGCTGGGCTTTCATTGGCCAACAGAGTTACATGCTGCGTATGGAACCCAGGTCTCAGAGTCAGCTCTACTGGAACCATGTGGACTGGGGTCAGGAAAGGGGTGGCTCCCTGAAGGAAGAGCAAGGTGCATTTACCAAAAGAATGGAGGTATTTTAAATCAGCAAAATCCATAGCTGTTCACTATATAATTGTGACATTTTTATTTTAAAAAATATGCAGTGTGTTTTTAATATTTAAAACTCAACCAAAGTGGAGCTCCTCTGCTTAAAGAAAGGCTGGTGAGTCTGGTATTGTAGCCTCTTTTATTTTTTTTTTTTTTAATTTTATTGTGCTTTGGGTGCAAATTTACAGAGCAAATTTGTTTTACATTCAATGGTTCATGCACATTTGATTTCACGCCCTGATTACCATCCCCCACCATAACAAACTCTCTTCCCCTCCTCTCCCTGTGACTCCCTTCTCCCTGTGCCCTTCTGAACTATGTATTCTGGTCTGTCCAGCTTTCCTTCTCTGTGAATGTTGCCCCTCTGGTGTCTCATGGCTGATTGCTGTAAGGGGTGCATCTCCTAGAGTAGGTGAGTGCATCGTCCTGGGGTAGGTGTTCTGCATGTAGGTCTTTCTACTGTTGGGCTGTGAGCCAATCCATGGGAATGAAGTCCATTTCTAGGCCTGAAGGATAGCCCGGGCCCATAGTCTCACAGGTTCTACCAGACTCTGTCCAACAGTAATTCTGCTTATTTTTGTGTTTTTGAATTTTGTTGCTCATTTTTCCTTCCATTCTATCCAGGATCTCCAGTTTTGATCCCTTTCCAAGTGGTTGGCATTGGTAGCCAGGCATCATCTAGTTCTTCTGGTCTTGAGGTCATGGAGGCTGAGGTCTTCATGGTCCATCTTATCCTTAGACTAATTGTTTCCAAATGCCTTTGATTTTCTTCACTCTTCTTTGATTCAGATGAAAGGAGACTATGGAGTCATAGCCTCTTGACTGCTAGGGAACCCAGGTCTGCAAAGCATAACTGCTAGGCAGTTTTCCAATAAATTTGTGTTTGAGGTGAAACAATCTTCCTATTTCTCTTCCTTTTTATATTGTTGTTGTGTGCCATTGTCAGTTCCAACTCTTAGTGACCCTATATGACAAAGTAAAACTGCCCCATCAGGTTTCCTAGGCTATAACCTTTACAGGGGCCGACTGCCAACTCTTTTCTCCTGCAGAGCTGCTGAGTGGGTTTGAACCACTGACTTCAGTTACCAGCTGAGTGCTTAACCATTGCACCACAGGGCTCCTTGCTTTTTATAGTACAAATCGTAGTTCCCTGTTTGTCAGGGAGAGTGAGGTAAGTGTTATTGTTGTTATTGTTATGTGCCATCGAGTTGGACCTGACTCATAGCTATCCCTCCTTGGGTTTCTGAGGCAGTATCATTATGGAAGTAGATTGCCCAACCTTCCTTCCGAGGAGTGGCTGGTGCGTTTGAACCATCAGCCTTCTGGTTAGCAGTCAAGTGCCTTAAGCACTACACTACTAGAGCTCCTGTGAAGTAAGTAATAGAGCCAATAATTGCCTGGGGTTGAAGGTGCAGAGGACCTTGTTTAACTCTGACACTAAACTATGTCTTTTTTTTTTTTTTTTTTAAAAAAAGACACCAGGAGCCTTTCAAATTTAATTGAGACTCAGAGAGAACAGGAAGAAGTTGCTTTACAATGTGTTGTTTATTGTGACTGATGAAATGTATTTGTCTCTTAAGCATTTGGCATAGAGGATATATGCTAGGATTAGAAACTCACTTGATGGCAGTGGGTTTTTGGTATATATGCTAGGAAGGCACTCTGGTGGCACAGTGGTTAAAGCATTTGGCTGCTGTGGTAGTCAAGTTTGTGTGTCAATTTGGCTGGGCCTAATTGAATGGCTGGGCAGTTGGTGGTAGTTATTCCCCATGATGAGACTGGCAGTCAACTCCATGGTGGGATCTACCACAAGCTGAGTAGCTGCTTTAGGGATGTGGTCTGCTTCCTGCATATAAGCAGCAGCTTTGGGAATGGTCTCTAGCTTATGGCACGCTTGAATCCTGCATGTAACCGTGTTGTTTTTCAACAGAGTGCCATGCTCTGCCGACCTTGGGACTTTCAGTGAACTTGAATGAATGGCTTGCCGTGTGGTTTGGTAATATCGGGCCTGTGCCATTTTATTTGTCAACCTTGGGCTTGTTAGCCTCAGCAGCCAGTAGCTGCCTGAGTGAAGAGATGCCTCTAGCTTCAGTGGGTCGGGAGCAAGAGGCGGAGCTGAAGCCCAAGGTGGAGGGGCTTTCACCCAGCCCCTAGAGCCTGGCACTTTGAATTCGGACTTCTAGTCTCCCGAACTATAAGAGAATAAACTCCTGTTTGTTCAAACCATCCCATTTGTGGTATATTCCTGTCAGAGTGGCACTAGGTAACCAGAATAGCCGCTGACCAAAAGGTGAGTGGTTCAAACGCACCAGTTGCTCTATGGAAGAAAGATGAGGAGTCTGCTGCAGTAAAGACTCACAGCCTTGGAAATCCAATAGTGGTTGCTGTGAGTTGGAATCAACTCCGTAGCAGTGGGTTTGCTTTTTTATGTCATTAGTGTTGTCCTGCCAATCTACAATTCACCAGAAACACTGCGGTAATCAAGACCACCACTTTAGAGGTCTTATTAGGTGGGGATTTACCTTGAAGAGATGATAAAAGTTCAAGTAGGAGTCATTGAGTCGGGGAAAAAAAAATCAGTTATTCGTAAAAGGTATTTAGAATAGTATGCTTAGTGAGTGTTATTTAACCTTTTGGAAGTTCACATTTTGTCAGCACATTGAAAACATTTATCTCTTCACGCTGACTCATTTTAACAGGTTTATGAGGCTAATATGTAAAACTAGAATGACAATTTTTATATTTATTTTGGGAATTAGGACTGTTAGATATACAGGAATACCTGTGGTGTTATGATCAGTACATTTTCTACCTTTGGGTGGCACAATTGAATACCAACTCCTAATCATAAAGGTTATGGTGAATATACAATCTGAATTAGGGATGTTGGTTAGATAAATCCAATATTATGTGTAATGTCAAAGTGGGTGAAATGAATATTTATCACCCTTTCCTGGGTTTAAGTGTTTACCTAAAATGCCAGATCTTCACATTCATCTTCTTGTGCAGCTTGTCTTAGGTTCTTTTGGTTTGATTCACTTCCCATGGACCTTCACTCTGAAGACCTGGTGAAGCAAAGAAACAGGGCCTGCAGTGGTGGTGGCATGTGGCAAGATGGAGTCCTGGAATTGCAGTGGCAGTGGTATTAGGGGACAAGGGGTAGTGGAGGTTGGTAGTAGAAGCAGCAGTGTCCTGACCAGACTAGTTCTACTACATGGTTTTAGGAATTGTTCTTGGCATCTATGCCCAGCTTTATACTTCTCCAGGTGAGTCTGACCTATTCTAATGAGTTCCTTTTCTGTTTAAACTAGCTGTAAAGACGGTGTGGGGGTGGCATCCGACCTCCTCTAACTTCACAAGGTGGGGGAAGTTCAAGATCAACAGCCCAAGGCCAAGGCCTATGAGGCAGAGGTCAAATATACCACCACCCTCTTAACTTTTTACAATTCTCACACCAATTGACCCCCTCCCACAACATTCTCTACTTCTCTGCTGGGTTTGATAATTTGTTGCAGTGGCCACACAGAATTCATAGACAGTACTCAAGATTGTGGAGTTTATTAGAGAAGTAACAGATTACAATTCAGGTTCAGGAATGCTTAGAACACGATTTTTCTATTAGGACAGCCTTCCCTCAGCTGTGTACACCTCTCTTTGGCTCTCATGGCCTCTGCCCTGCTTGGGCAAGTGTTATAAAGTTCTTTTGGCTCTGCCTCTACCACAGGCACCCCACTCTACCAGCAAGGCTCCTGCCCCAAGGCAATTAGCTTTCTCATTCCATGGGCTGGGAAGCCCACTGCATGGTCTGCTGCCAGGTCTGTGGCCACTGTTTCTCTGCCACTGCTGCTTTCTGTCTCTCGCTTTCTCAGCAAAGTGTTACAGCTCTCTCTCTGTCTTCTAGGTCAAGGAGGCTCAGCGCAGGGATCTCGGGTCCAAAGGATCTGCTCCACTCCTGGCTCTTCTTTCTTGATGGTAGTGAGATTTTCCCCCCCCCCCCCCCTTTCCACCTCTGGGATGGCTCATTTTAAGACTAGTGAGATGGCAAAATTGACCACTCTGTACTCTAGGGCTCCACATACCTTATTTACATCATTAACAAGCCATCTAATCCCCTCCACGGTCCACAAGCATCTCACATTTGCATAGTCCCACCCAGTCATCTGGTGGGAGTCACAAAGACTATGGCTAGAAGGGCCATTCCCTATATCAGTTTCTATTACTGAAGTTGCAGACTATTCTTGTAACTAAGAACCTTGGCTGATACAGTGGCTACAGTAGCCTGATGCATTAGTCTCACAGTAGGGATAGAAATGCCATGGGAAAGACACTGGAATGTTTGAACTTTGTTGGCAAAGGCTCCCTCTCCTGTGGAGAGTATTAGGACCATTGTATTCCCAGAACCTAGAATTGTGTCTCGCACATAGTAGGTGCTCAATAAATCTTTGTGGAATGAATGAATGATGGGTACTGTCAGTGTGTATGTCTGTGACACTGCTTTGTCTTAATTTCCATGGCTGACCAACCTTCCTAATGAAGAACACATTTTTTACTATCAGGTATGTTAATATATATGCAATCTGGTATAACAGTTAACTCTTAGGGCTTGGGAGCCATTCTGTCTTTTAAACTCATTTGGCTTATCTGTAGCTTGTGGATATTTTTATTTTAGCTCTGAGGGATGTGTGTGTGTGTGTGTGTGTGTGTGTCTTATTTCTCTCATTTTTATGTTGTAGGGGGTATCTCACAGAGATAGGCAAAATACTACAGGACTGGCAAAATCTTGAGTCACTTTCTGAGTGTCACAAGGCCATCAAACATTTTTCCTAGCATTCTGGAAGCCATCACTTCTTGAGTTTCTTTCATGGGGCTTTTTGGTGGAGTAAGGAAAGACCAAATACCCACACATGATTCCATACAGGCACACCCATATACACACAAATAGAGAACTGTATTTAAATTTCATGTCTGCCACCTAATAACTTTATAATTATTGATAAATTTTCTACAGGTGTCCTGCTTTGCTCTTCTTCTGGTGGCAGTGCTGAGATTGGGAAAGGCAGGAAATACAGGCTCGCTATTTCCTCTTCCCTTTTTATATTTTAAAGGAAGCAGACCTCTCTCTGTTCCAGGGCTGCCCTTTAAGGAATGGTAAGGAAACTGTCAATAAGCATCCACAGTCTGATCCCTGAGGTCATTTCTTTTCTATTTACTGAGCCCCTTGTTGGATGCTAAGACATGATGGCTTTCTGCAGTGCTGGGATTTGGAGAGAGTGGGATGGTTTGTTCCCAGTTCATTATATTCCTTGTCTCTCTTCCTGGCTTGAGGCTGGTGGCAGAGGGCAGTGCACCTGAGATCCCTGACTCTGTCTCTGTGACACATTGTTTTAGACTTTGGCTTCTCATAAATCAGGGCTATGACTTTTAGATGAACATCTGTGAGCAAGCTCACTAAGATGTAGGGGTCATCTGGCCTAGCCCTCTTGAGTTTCAGATGTAGAAACAAGCCTAAAGAGCAGTGACATGTCCAGGGTTATGCAGTCAGTCAGGGGTAGAGCGAATATTTTCCAAAGCAAATTAGAAATCTTTGGGAAAGCTAAGTCCCGTCTGAGGTTTACTATAACATAAAGCTGGCAGGGTTGGGGAGGGTGAAGGATTTTGTATGCTCTGTCCTCTGTAAGATGTCACACAAGATGTGAAGGATCATCCACCTTACCTCTGGCAGCTTTGGTTTGCTCCCATATTTAATTACTCAGAGTGGACGTCAGGCAATCTTTGGTCTGAAGCACACCCAAATCCTAAATTGCCTGTCTTGGGCTTTAGGTTACCAAGTTTACAGACAACAATTTTGTACCTCTGTAGACATGTGACCAGGCTAATAATAGATCTGAAGTTCTAGGAGGGCCTCAGCTTTTCCCCCACCTCCCCACTCCCAGCAGGCTGCCTGCTGGTAATTTCCCCAGTACTCAGATAGCTGTACAGAGAATGGAAACAGGGCAATCTGCCCATCCCGTTTTAGGAGGCAGTGTAGGCCCCAGTCCATGAGTAGCCTCTGGCCTCATGGGCCTCTACTGCTTCAGATCAAGTGCAAGTGCTTAGGATTTAGGGAGAAATAAGAGAAAAGTATGCCTATGTATTGGATGTTGTTGTTGTTGTTGTTAAGTGCTGTTGAGTCGTTTCCGACTCATAGTGACCCCACACACAGCAGAACGAAACACTG
>NW_006921661.1:10838048-10870567 GCF_000298275.1 Orycteropus afer afer
AGAATCTCTCAATATTGCAACTCGAGGCTTCAATTTTTTCTTCAGTTCTTTCAGTTTGAGAAATGCTGAGCGTGTTCTTCCTTTTTGGTTTTCAGATTCCAGGTCTTTGCACATTTCATTATAGTAATTGGCTTTGTCTACTCGAGCTGCTCTTTGAAATCTTCTGTTTAAAAAAATAAATAAATAAACGTGTTGGACCTTCACTATTGAATGACACTGTAACACTGTACTAGGCACTTTGTATGTATTATCTCAGTCTACCCTACAACCTTGCGAATAGGTATTAATGCCATTTTTTGTAGATTCCTAAAACTAAGAAAGATTGACTAATTTAGTAATTTAAGGTCACACAGCTGCCAAGACAAGACTTGAATCCAGGTCTTCTGACTTCCTTCTTAAATGACAGCTTCTCTGCTTACTTTTTTTTTTTTTTTTTTTGTGAAACTGGGCTAGGATAATTTGGGCAAGCTGTCCCTGGAGGTTCTTGCGTTATTTGGGACGAACCTGAAGAGAGATGAAGAAGGCCTGTTAGTCTGTAGGCTGCAAAGGGCGCTCAGTGGATGTTTGCAGTTGGATGTGACAGGCCCTTGTGGCCTTAATGAAACCAAGTCAGATAATTGCTATCCTGTAGGCTAATATGCCATATTCTTTGCATGGCATAAAGGGCACTCAGAGGTGGGGTTCCTGCTTCATAACCCCACCTTATCTGTTCTTACTTCCTGCCATACAAACTTGTTGTAGTTTGTTGCCATGAAATTGGTTCTGACTCATGGCGACCCCATGTGTATCAGGGTAGAAATGCTGTATAGGATTTCTAAGCCTGTGGCCTTTTGAAGCAGATCACTAGGATTGTCTTCTGAGGAGCCCCTGGTGGATTTGAACCACCAACCTTTGGGTTAGTAGTTGAGCTTAAAATGCCACTTCTGCCACCCAGGGACTCAATGTAGTAACAAACTGTTCTTTGTTATTTTCTTCATCAAATCTGCCATCATTTCCATGCATGGGCAGTTGTAGGCTTTCTTAAGATTCTAGTAAAAAAAAAAAAGTGACTATTGCCAGGTTAGGACTGAGCAGATGGTTTTTGTTCTGGTTACCTAGTGCCGTTCTGACAAGAAAATACGACAAATGGGATGGCCTTAACAGGAGTTTATTCTCTTACAGTTTAGAGGCTTTAAGTCCAAGTTCAAAGCGCCAGGCTCTAGGGTCAGGGTGATAGCCCCTCAACCTTGGGGTTCAGCTCTGCTTCCTGCTCCCGGCCCACTGGAGCTAGAGGCTTTTCTTCACTCAGACAGCTGCTAGTTACTGAGGCTGAAAAACCGAAGGTCGACAAGTGAAAAGGCACAGCCTTGATGTTACCAAACCACATGGCAGGCTGTTAATTCAAGTCCATTGTAAGTCCCAAGGTCAGCAGAGCATGGCAGGCTGCTGAACAACGACATGGCTACATGCAGGATCCAAGCGTGCCATAGGCTAGAGACTATTCCCAAGGCTTCTCCTTATATACAGGAAGCAAAGCATATCCCAAAGGCAGTTACTCAGCTGCTTGTGGTAGATCCCACCATGGAGCTGATTGCCAGTCTCGTGTTGGGGAATAACTACCACCAGTTGCTCAGCCACTCAACCAGGCCCAGCCAAGTTGACACACAAACTTAAGTACAACAGTTTTGAATCCCTAGTTACCACAAAGTCATTTTGGACTGAAACACTCTAATTTATTCATTCTTTCTTTCTTTCTTTCTTTTTTAAGTTGTGCTTTAGGTGCAAATTTACAGAGCAGAATTTGTTTTACATTCAACATTTCATGTACATTTGTTTTCACTCCCCAGTTACCATCCCCAACCACAACCCACTCTCCTCTTCTCCCTTCCCAATGACAGTCCCCCCCAGTCATGCCCTTCTTAGCTATGCACTCCTGTCTGTCCAGCTTTTCCTCCACGTGAATGCTGCCCCTCTGGTGCCCCTTGGCCAGTAGCTCCAAGGGATGTATCTCTATAGAGTAGGTGGGTGCATGGCCCTAGGTTGAATGTTCTGCATGTAAGTCTTATTCACTGTTGGGCTGAGAGCCAGCCCTTGGGAATGAGTTTTATCCCAGGCCTAAGGGTATGCCAGGGCCACAGTCTTGAAGGTCCTGCCAGACTTAATCTGACCAGTAATTCTGGTCATTATCGTGTTTTTTAATTTTGTTCCATGTTTTCCTCCCACTCTATCCAGGATCTCCAGTTTTGATCCCTTCTCGAGTGGTTGGCATTGGTAGCTGGGCACCATCTAGTTCTTCTGGTCTCAAAGTCCATCATGTCCTAGGGCTGATTGTTTCCAAATATCGTTGGTTTTCTTCACTCTTCACTTCCGATGATAGGAGACCATTAGCTGCATCTTAGATGGCTGCTCGAGAGCTTTTAAGACCCCAGTCGCTACTTACAGAAGCAGGTTGTGGAACAAGATTTTTATGTGTTTTGTTGTGCCCATTGAGTCTGGTGTCCCCCAATACTATGGTTCTGAGTCAGCAGATCCAGTGGATCCCTCTCCCATGGTGTCTGGCTGTCTATGACGGATTGATTGCTCTATGTCTGTCTTCTGTTGCTTCTGTAATGATTGCGGGTATTTTGTATCACTAGTATCTGTACAAGGGGAGATCTGGTAGCATAGTGGCTAAGACACTTGCCTGCTAACCAGATGGCTGGCGGTTCAAACCCACCAGCCACTCCTCGGAAGGAAGGTTGGGCAATCCTACTTCCGTAGTGATACTGCCTCGGAAACCCAAGGAGGGGTCGCTATGAGTCGGGGCCGACTCGATGGCACATAACAACAACAACAAGTATCTGTACAAGATTAGCCTCAGCTAAATCCGTCCTTGGTCTAGAGTATATTCCTGTTCACTGACTCCCATCTGATCTTCTCAGATGTTTATGTGTTTATCTGTACCCTGGTGTTTGGTGTTAATGGTAATGAAGTATTGTGGATATACTGGTATTAGCCTCTGTTGTTTATATCTTATGTGTGTGATGTGGTGTCTTCTCTTTCCCCAATGTTATCATGGTGGTCACAGACTCTTTCCGTACCATCCCTCCCCTTACCCACCTCAGCGTGTGGCTGAAATAATCCCCCTTCCTTCCCTCCTATCCCTGGTTACCTACAAAGTGAGTTCCCTTCCCTAAGCAAACCCTTCCTTGAATTTTTACAGTAATGGGCTTATACAATATTTGTCCTTCTGTGATTGACTTATTTCACTCAGCATAATATCCTCCAGGTTCATCTATGTTGTGAGATGATTTGTGTATTCTTCATTGCTCTTTAATGTAGCATAGTATTCCATTGTGTGAATGTACCATAGTTTGGTTATCCATTCATCTGTTGATGGGCATTTAGGTTGTTTCCATCTCTTTGCTATAGTGGATTGTGCTGCAGTGAACATGGGTATGCGCATGTCTGTTTGTGTCCTGTCTCTCACCTCTTTAGGATATATTCCTAGTAATGGAATTGCTGATTCAAATGGTATTTTTATTTTCAGATTTTTAAAAATACCATTTGCCACAATGGTTGTACCATTTTACAGTCCCACCAGCAGTGTATGAGAGTTCCAATCTCTCCGCAGCTTTGCCAGCATTTGTTGTTTTCTATCCTATTGAACTTTGCTATTATTGCTGGTGTGAGATGATTTCTCATTGTTGTTTTGATTTGCATCTCTCTAATGGCTAATGATCATGAGCAATTCCTCATGTGTTTGTCGGCCACCAGCATATAGTCTATAGTGAAGTGTCTGTTTGTGTCCCTTGCCCATTTTTGAATTGGATTGTTTGTCTTTTTGACATTGAGGTGTTGAAGATATTTTGGAGATAAGGCCTTTGGCAGATATGTCATAGGCAAATATTTTCTCCCAATCTGTAGATTCTCTTTTTACCCTTTTGGTGAAGTCTTTTGATGCCCATAAGAATTTAGTTTTTTAAAAGGTCCCAGTCATCTAGCTTCTCTTCCATCTCCTGTGCATTCTGGGTTATGCTTGATAGTCTATTTATGCCAGCACTCTTTTCACATATTGGGCTCTCCTTCTATGCAAAGTACTGTACTAGACACAAGGAGTTAGTACAGTGAATAACACAGATATGGTTCTTGGTCTCCTTGAGCTTACCAAAATCAGACCAAACCTACTGCCACTGAGTCAATTCCAACTTATAGCAACCCTGTAGAACTGCTCCATAGGGTTTCCAAGGCTGTAAATCTTTATGTAAGCAGACTTTGTCTTCTTTTTCCCACAGAACAGTTGGTGGCTTTGAATTGCCAGCCTTTTGGTTAGCAGCTAAATGCCTTAACTGCTGTGCCACCTGAGCTCCTTCCTATAGCTTATAGTATAGCAAAAATGAAACAAGTAATCACAATGAGTCAGAGCCTTGAAGGCAACTAACAACAACAACAAAGTCACAACAAAGACTGATGAATATCATGAAGTAGGAAATAAGGGATGTAATAAGAGGATATATATATAATAGAGGAACTTAATATTTTTTAGGGTATCAGGAAAGGATCACTGAGAAGGTGATGTTTAAATTGAGACTGGAAAATTGAGAAGAATTAGCTATCTCAGAATTAAGAAGGATACTTTCAGGCAGCAGAAAAAGTATATGCAAAGGCCCAAAAGAAAGCCAATAGAGATAAAGCCATGCCCATGTCAGTTCATTTATTCAACAGCCATTTACACCTGGTGATTTCTATCATGTACTGTGCTAGGCTCCACGGACATAAAAATCAATTAGACGTGGTCCCTATCTGCCATGAGGAAATTCAGTCAGGAGCAGTGGCATCACTCCTTGGTAACCAGGGTGCAAAGGTCACCCTAGATCTTGGACTCAGTCTCCTGGGTCTCATGTGATAGGACTTAACCCCTTTAAAGAAACTGCCTGCCCTTGAGTGTTTGGCTCACCTGTTAAGCAGAGAGGAACGTGGACTTCAGCTGGAAACTTGTGGCATTTGCCCCTGTCCCTGGCTCACACTCACCAGATCCTTGGTTGACGGGGCTCATCTACAGATTAGGGGTTGATGGAGGTCCAGAAATTGGCTTTTGCCCCAGTGAAACATAGGAGAGTTTTTCTGGCTGAGATGAAGTTGCCTTGGTTTTCAGAGTTCCATGCCCCTAGTGTGTTGCTCTTATTGGTTGTGTGGCTTCAGACCATTCATCGTCGTGAGTGCACCTCAGGTGGTATTTTAGCTGTTTTTCTGAAGTCTGAGTGGCTGACTACCCTGGACTGCGCACTACATAACTCTAGGATGTACTCATGAAGACTGTGTTGTGAATGGTGTCTGCTGCCCCGCCCCCAATTGTGCAACAGTGCAACTTTGTAGTCCTAGTTAAAGGGAAAGGAAGTTATTTAAACACTGTTTAAATATCCAGGCTAGGTGCTTTACATTCTTTACTTAATTTAATACTCCCAATAATGCTATGAGGTAGATACTATTATTATTCTTACGTACAGTTGAGGAGATTGAAATTCACTAAACTACCCCGTGAGTGGTGGTATGTGATTAGAGTCCATGTCTGACTCTAAAGTTCATGCTGCTTTTTTACTTGGTTATCCATTCTCAATGTGGATACAGACTTCAGGTCTTGTCTGTAATCTTGTTTCCTCGGCTTCTTTGACCTTTTCTACCTAAACTGACCTGCCTAGCCCTCCCTGTGTCAGTCACCTAATGATTCTTAGCAACATGGCTGAGGCTCAGGAATGTGTCCTGTTTGGGAGATATTCTAGAATAATTTTTAAATTGTAAGTTAGCTCTGGATTTGTTGGGCTACCTTTCTTACCAACTCCCAGAATATTCTCAGGAGGAAGGAGCCAGGGTGGGGCGGGGGGCAGATGGTTTACCAGAAATGATTTTGAATGAAAAAGAGATTGAGGTTGGGCTTGTGTGATGGCAAGAGATTCCCTCAGCCTTTCTAAGGCATGGCTTCTAGGATTCATAGGATCTTTGTAAATTATTAATACTTAATCCCCTTTTCGGGAGCTCTGGTAGCATAGTGGCTAAGACACTTGCCTGCTAACCAGACGGCTGGCGGTTCAAACCCACCAGCCACTCCTCGGAAGGAAGGTTGGGCAATCCTACTTCCGTAGTGATACTGCCTTGGAAACCCAAGGAGGGGTCGCTATGAGTTGGGTTTGACTCGACGGCACTTAACAACAACAACAACAATCCCCTTTTCAGGGGCCTGAGGTTTCATTTCTCTCATTTAGTAGAGGACCAATTTCTTCAACTGGGGGTTCTAAAGGTATGACCTTAGAGTGGGAATGGTTTTGCCTTTCTCAGAGTTGCCAGGGTGTGTGTAGGGGATGGGAGAGGGTTGTGTGTGTAAGGCTGAACCTGAGGAAAGGCAGAAGAAAAGTGGGATATATATTTGTACCCAAACTTAGCAGATTCACCTGCTTTTGAGTACTCTTTCTTCTCCTTCCTTGTTCTCTTGGAGGCTTGGTATCCTGTTTGAGAAGCAGGATCTTGAATAATGCAAGGCTGAGGCAAGAAAAAGAAATAAAAGGCATCTAGATTGGCAACAATCTTTATTTGCAGATGATGTGATCCTGTATACTTAGGATGTATTTTATGTTGCTATAAAAATGTTCATGTATATAATAGAGTGAAACCCAACCCAACCCACTGCCGTTGAATTGATTCCGACTCTTTAGGACAGAGTAGAACTGCCCCATAGTTCCAAGGCTGTAAATCTACAGAAGCAGACAGCCTCATCCTTCTCCCATGGAGTGGCTGGTGGCTTTGAATCACCAACCTTTTGGTTAGCAGCTGAATGCTTTCTCCGCTAGGTTAGTGGTGCCCTTATAATAGAGTGAACAGAGGGCAAAGGTATGATAACTTTGTGGTCACAACCAAGCACCTTGAGGGAGTCACTGAGCCTGCAGGCTTGGGACCATGGACCAAGGGGACATCAAGCTCTGTTGGTGTAACAGTACACAAAAACATTGTTTTACATCCTGCTTTGGTGAGTAGTGACTGGGGTCTTAAAAGCTTGTGAATGTCCATCTAAGATGCAACAATTGGTCTCTCCTTATCCAGAGCGAAATAGAGTGAAGAAAATCAAAGACACATGGAAACAATTAGTCCAAGTGACCATAGGAACCTCAGCCTATGTGACCGTGAGACCAGAAGAACTAAATGGTGTCTGGCTACCACTGCCAGCCACCCTGAAAGGGATCAAAATGGAAATTCTGAATAAAGTTGGAAAAAAATGTGAAATAAAAAATCATAAAAAAGACCAGGCTTACTGGTTTGATAGAAACTGATGAAAACCCCAAGACTATGGCCCATAGTTACATTTCAGGCCAGGAATTGAACTCACTCCTGTGGCTTACCCTTCAGCCCCACAGTAGACAGGTCTACACAGTGAACATTTACACCAAGGAGGTGCACTTGTTGCAAGATTCAATCATGGGAGATCAGAAGGGTTCCATTTGTGTAGGGAGAAACCTCAGAAGGCAGGAATGCATAGGAAAGAAGGACCCAGGGAAAAGGTAACCACAAGGAGGAAGTGGAAAGAGAGCTGTTACATCATGGAGATTGTAATCAGTGTTGTGAAACAAAATGTATGTGAACTGTTGAATATAAAATGAATCTGCTTTATAAAATTTCACCCAAATCACAATAAACAGTTAAACAAAAACACAAAGCTGCTCCACTCACACATCCTGTACTTTACTCCACCAGACGTGCATTCCTGAAGCACAACAGGCTTTTTCATAGCTCAGGTCTTTGTACATTCTTTTCCCTCTTTAAAGAATGCCTTTTTCATTTTCTGTGCCCCATATATACCTGCTCGTCCTTCAAGACCCAGTTTAAATGTCACCTTTTCAGTGATACCATCTTTGATCTTTTCTTTCTGTGGACTTAGCTACACCTACCTTTGTGCCTCCCTAGCACTTTGTACATAGCTGTCTACCTTCTCCTCTCCACATCTTGAATCTTGTAAGAGCAAGACACTGAGTCAGTTTCCTCTCTGTTTAGCAAGCACAGGGCCTGAGGTAGGCTAGTTTCAAGAACAGTTGAATTGAATTACGCTGATGGCCAAACCAAAAGTAGATGGTTGTTATCTGGACAACTATCTTGTGTGCTTTCATAAACTAAGAATTCTCTTCCATAAGTCATTATATTATGTGTGTCCTCGGCCCATAGCCCTTCAAACATGAATTGGAGTAACTGGTTTCCAGAGAAAATAGCGTTGTGCTCCACAGATGTTATCTTTGCCTGCTTTGCCCTTCACCTCACAGTGCTCTTGTAAGCCTCTGGGCCTGATCCAGGGAATGAGTAGGGAGGAAATGCCAGAAATGAGCTACTCCTGGCATTCTGAATCCTTCGTTCACAGGTTTGGCCGGGTGGGGCAGTGCAAGGTGAGAAAATGGAGTGAACCATCTCCCTGTAAAAGCAGCTGAAAGGGATCTCCTCCAGATTTTGATTGTCATCAGCTCTGCTGTTGTAGCAGCTGCAGCAGCTGCAGCAGGGAGACACTCCTGCATTTTGCATTCTGGATGGAAGACAGATCCAGTTCTTCTAAATTAGCTTACTTGGCTTTCCTGGAGATTGCTCACAGGGCTGAGATTATGAAACAAGTCCTCTTACACTTGTTTTTCTACTTCCCTCGGGCCACAGACTGTGAGATTGTTTATGCTTACTCCTTCATTTTATAGATCAGTGAACAGTGGGCATAGATGAGACTCACTCAAGGTCATGTTACTAATGTCAGCTGAGGCTAGACCCTGGTCTGACTCCCTAGAGGGTGCTCTCTCAACTCTACCTTGCTACTTCTGATAACAGGGAGGGGTCACTATGAGTCAGGTCTGACTCAACGGCACATAACAACAACAACAATTCCTATAGATTGGTGAAAGGGAGGCAGTCAGGAAACCTAATATTCTTTCTTTCTGTCAGCTCCTAGTTCCTGCACAGGCTGGGCACAGGGGCATTCACAGAAGACATGGCAAGGGATTGAATGAAAAAGCAAGTTGGCCCAAGAAAACTTTGTAATATAAGCCAGACTAAGACTGAAGAAAATAGATCCCTCCCAGTTTCACTGGAACATCTTTGGTTTTGATGGTGATTCTTGTGGTTTGGCTTTCTCAGCATTAAATGTAACCTTGGCTGGAACATGGAAGAGGTGTGGATGCCTTTAAATCTTCAGACCTCTCCCTTGCTCCCTAGCAGCACTGACAGGACACAGAGATTATTTAAAGCATTGCAAACTCATTACAAATATTGTTGTTGTTAGGTACTGTCGCGGCAGCTCCGACTCATAGCCACCCTGTGTACAACAGAACGAAACACTGCCCGGTCCTGTGCCAGTCTCACGATCCTTGCTATACTTGAGCCCATTGTTGCAGCCATTGTGTCAGCCCATCTCACTGAGGGCCTTCCCCTTTTTTGTTGACCCTCCACTCTGGTAGCATAGTGCCTAAGGCACTTGACTGCTAACCAGATGGCTGGCAGTTCAAACCCAGCAGCCACTCCTCGAAAGGAAGATGGGGCAATCTACTTCCATAGTGATACTGCCTTGGCAACCCAAGGAGGGGTTGCTATGAGTCTGGTCCGACTGGACGGCACATAACAACAAACAACAACCACCACTTTACCAAGCATGATATCCTTCTCAATGGAATGGTCCCTTCTGATAACATGACCAAAGTAGATAACATTTATTGAGTACTTACTGTGTTTTCTGGCACTATTATTATAGGGTTTTTTTTTAAACTCTTAATCCTCACAGTAATCCATGAGTAGTTACTATAATTTTCTCTAATTTAAAATCAATTTTATTTTATTTTATTTATTTCATTTTTTAAAATTGTGATTTGGGTGAAAGTTTACAGAGCAAATTCACTTTCCATACAGCAGTTCACATATACTTTGTCTCATGACACTGACCGCAATTTACCACAATGGAACAGCTCCCCTCCCACTTCCTCCCGATAGTTGCCTCTTCCCTGTTTCCATCCCTCCATGCATTCCTGCCCCCTGAGCTGTCTTCCTGTGTATAAACAGCCCTTCTTTCTCCCATGATTGTTCTCTTCAAGGAGTGTATCTACCTCAGGTACATGTTGAACTCATATGCCTGTCTTTTGTTTGGCTGGAAGCCACAGGTATGGATTCAATTCCAGACCTGAAGGGCAGCTAGGGGCCCTAGTCTCAGTGGTTCCACCAGGCTCTATCAGACAAGCAAACCTGGTCACTTTTTTTCTTTCCAAATGATTTTGAATTTTGCTCCACATTCTTTTCCCTCTCTATCCAGGATCTCCTCCATAGATCCCTCTCTGAGTGGTTGACAGTGGTAGCCAGGTTCCATCTAGTTCTTCTGGTCTCATAGTCATATAGGCTGTGGATCGCATGGTGTACCAGTTGCTAGGACTAATTGTTTCCATGAATCTTTGGTTTTCTTCATTCTTCTTTGCTCTGGATGAAAAGAGACGCATTGTTGCATTTAGATGGCTGCGTGCAAGCTTTTAAGATCTCAGTCGCTACTCACCAAAATAGGAGGTAGAACAATGTTTTATGTAGTATGTTATGCCAGTTGAGCTTGATGTCCCCTGTGACTATGGTACCGAGCCCACAGGTTCAACTATTCGGTCCCTTGGGGTAGCTGGCTGTGACCAAGAAGTGACTACAACCTTGTCCTTTGTCAGCTCTACTGTACACCTGGGAATTCAGGTCATACACATGAACTTATAGGACCATTGTCTGCCAACCCTATACATGGTCTTGGGTACACTCCCTGCTTCATGGACATACCTACTAGTTCAGCCTGTCTACCCATCTATCCACCTGTATACCCATGTTTGCCTTCACTGACAATGCAGTACTGTATGTGCTGAAGGGTTCATCTTTGTTGTCTGTACCTCCCATGTACCTCTCTGTCTTCCTGTTCTTCAGTGTCACCATGTTGATCACTCACCTTTGGTACATTGCCCTTCTCTTCACCCCGATCAATACTTATCTCTACCTATCTAACAGTGTTCCCTACCCTTCCTTCCCACCCCTGGTAACCAACAAAGAAAATTTCCTTCCATAGATAAACCTTTCCTTGACCTTTACAATAACGGACTAATACAATATAAAATCAATTTTATTGAGGTATAACTTACATACAATAAAATGTACTTATTTTAAGTGTTTGGTGAGAGTTTTGACAAATGTATACACCTGTGTAACCTTCCCACTGCAATCAAGGTATAGAACATTTCCATCAGTAGATGGGATTATTATCCTCATTCTACAGAAGGAGAGGAGGGGACTGAGGAACAGAGAAGTTAAGTGACTTGTCCAGGGTTCCATGGCTAGAAAGTAATAGAACCAGGATTTGAACCCAGCTACAGGGAGTCCCACAATTACAAAGGAGTTCCATTCCTAAGTCTGTCTTTAAGTCAAATGTTATATTAGTCAGAACAGTTAGGTTTGCTGCTTATGGAACATCAGTTAGTCATATGTTTGCCTTAGTATGTAGTATACCTTTCCATGCATAAAAAACATTAAAGAAACACTTTCAGATACACTACAACACCCTTTAGCATAATAATACAGTACTAGTAGTAACATTATTTCTGCTAAATTTTATTTTCACAGTATACACCTGTTCACCAGCTTCTACATGTACAATTTAGTGACTGATTATATTTTTCAAGTTATACAACCATTCTCACCTCCTTTTCTGATTTGTTCCTCATTTACATAAACTCACTGTCCCCTAAGGTTCCTATCTAATCTTTCAAATTGCTATATAGCCTTCATAGACAGTTTTTAAAAGCGCATAATGCTCAAGGTGGACTTTTTTTTTTTTAATTGTTATTTGGGTGAAAGTTTACAGAGCATATTCATTTTCCATCCAACAGTTCATCCGTATTTTGTTTCATGACCTTGATTGCAATCCCCATAATGTAAAAGCTCTCTTCCCGCTCTTCCTCCCCATGGTTACCTCTTCCTTGTATTCTTTTGTCCTGTGCTTTCCTGCCCTCTGAGCTATCTTCCTGTGCAAATGCTGCCCTACTGAACTCTCATGGTTGATTGTTCTAAGGAGTGTCATTGTTCATCTTGTCGGCCTGTTTGTTGTTTGGCTGGAAGCCATGGTAGTGAGTTCAATTTCCAGGCCTAGAGGGTGACTAGGGCCCATACTCTCGGGGGTTTCATAAGTCTCTATCAGATCAGTTGTTGTTGTTGTTGTTATGTGCCATCGAGTCGGACCCGACTCATAGCCACCCCTCCTTGGGTTTCTGAGGCACTATCACTACAGTAGTAGATTGCCCCATCCTCCTTCCGAGGAGTGGTAAGCCTGGTCATTTTCATGATTTTGAGTTTTGTTCCACATTTTTCTCCCATTCTATCCAGGATATCTTATTTTGATCCCTCTCTGAGTGGTTGACAGGCACCATCTAGTTCTTCTGATCTTACAGTCATGCAGGCTGAGGTTTGCATGGTCCACTGGTCCCTTGGACTAATTGTTTCCATCTGTCTTTGATTTTTCTTCATCTTCTTTGCTCTGGATGAGGAGAGACCAATAGTTGCATCTTCTATGGCTACTTGCAAGCTTTTATGACCCTAGTTGCTACTCACCAAAGTAGGATGTAGAACAATGTTTTTGTGTACTGTGTTATGCCAGTTGAGCTTGATGTCTTCCACAACCATGGACCCGGGCCCATGGGTCTAGCAACTCACTCCCTCAAGGCAGACCTTTTTTTATTAGTTAAGCTAACCTAGCTGCTGCAAAAGACCTCTTTAAAGTATTTAAGAGCAAAGATGTCATTTTGAAGACTGAGGTGCACCTGACTCAAGTCATGGTATTTTCAATAGCCATGTATGCATGTGAGAGCTGGACAATGAATAAGAAGAATTGATGTGTTTGAATTGTGGTGTTGGTGAAAACCAACACTAGAAGACTGTTAGAACAACAAACATCTGTCTTGGAGGAAGTACATCTGGAGTGTTCCTTAGAAGCAAGAATGGCCAGATTTTGTCTCTCATATTTTGATCATGTTGTCAGAAGGGACTAATCCCTGGAGAAGGATATCATGCTTGGTAAAGAAGAGAGTCAGTGAAAAGGGGGAAGGCCTTCAATGAGATGGATTGACACAGTGGCTACTACAATGGGCTCAAGCATAGCAACTAGTTAGTGTGTCGTTCTGTGGTACATAGGGTTGCTATGAGTTGAAATTGATTTGATGACACTTAACAATAACAACATTGTTTGGTTTTAGGATGACTTCAGGGGATGTGTTTAGTTTAAAGTTTAAAGATGATTTCAAGGCAATAGTTTCAGGGCTTCATTTATCCTCAATGACTCTAGAAATTTGGAATCCATGAGAATTTAAAATTCTGTTCTGCATTTTTCCCCTTTTGATTAGGATTCTTTTGTGAAATCTTTGATCAAAATGTTCAGTAATGGTAGCCGGGAACCATCCAGTTCTTCTGGTCTCATGGCAAAATAGAATTGTTCATGGAGGCATTTAGCCACATTTTCTACAGCTGCCTTCTAGTCCTGACTCTTCTTCCTTTTTTGCTCCAGGTGAGCAGAAACCAATTGTTATGCCTTGGATGGCCACTTTCAATCTTTTAAGACCCCAGGCACTGTGTAACAAACTAGAAGATAGAACAGAAGCACTAAGTACATTATTAGGCCATGACCCTAAACCTCCAAACCAAGGAACCAAATCCTATGAGGTGTTTGGTTGTACATAAGCAGCCTCAGCAGCTATTTTTTCTTTCTCTTTTGTCATTGTTGTAAGTATAAATATCACACAACTTTTGCCAATTCAACTTTTTACAGATGTACAGCTTATTGACGGCAGTTACAGGCATACATCAGAAATACTGTGGGTTAGGTTCCAGACCATCGCAATAAAGTGAATATCACAGTAAAGCAATTTACAAGAATTTTTTTGTTTCCCAATGAATATAAAAGTTATGTTTACACTACACTGTAGTCTATTAAGTGTGCAATAACATTATGAAAAAGTTGGAAATATTTTGAGAATTACCAGAATGTGATACAGAGACACAAAGTAAGCATACGCTATTGGAAAAATGGCACCAATAGACTTACTTGATGTGAGGTTGCCACAAAGCTTCAATTTTTTTAAAAATGCAGTATCTGTGAAGTACAATAAAGTGAAATGCCATAAAATAAGATATGCCTATACAGTAATAGGCTATGCAACCCTACCCTTAATCAGTGTGATTTTTCCATCACCATTTACCTCCCTTTTCTCTTCCCTCCCACCCCTGGTAGCCACTAATACACTTTAGTCTTTATATATTTGCTTTTTCTTGTCTTTTTTATATAAATGAGGTCATACGATATTTGTCCTTTTGTGATTGGCTTATTTTTCTAAGCATATTGTCTTCAAATTTCATCTGTAGCATGTATCACTTCATTTCTCTTACTTGCTGAGCAATATTTCACTGTATGTTTGTACCACATTTTGTTTATCCATTCATCTGTTGACGGGCAGTTAGATTGTTTCCACCTTTTGGTAACTGTGAATAGTGCTACAATGAACATTGATGTAAAATTTATTTTTGGGTCTCTGCTTTCAAACTTTTTGTGTACAGGTATGCTTTGCTTAACATCTGTCATACATTCTGTGAACTAGGACATCATGCAATTTGGATGTCGTGTGAACACCATATTATATGTAGGCAGTCCCTGTATTATCTGTAGTTAAATCCTCCTATGTTGTTGTTGTTGTTGTTGTTATGTGCTGTCGAGTCGGCCCCGACTCATAGCGACCCCTCCTTGGGTTTCCGAGGCAGTATCACTACGGAAGTAGGATTGCCCAACCTTCCTTCCGAGGAGTGGCTGGTGGGTTTGAACCACCAGCCGTCTGGTTAGCAGGCAAGTGTCTTAGCCACTATGCTAGCAAATCCTCCTATAGCCTATTATATTAAAACCTTATGGGAGTCTGCTGGTCAAAGCCTGAGAGCTGTAGCTGCTGGATACAGGAGACTGGCCTTGGTGCATACAGGTGTGCAGCAGGGCCAGGTGGGGTCTGGATTGGGACTTTGTGCACAGCTGGGCACACTGTTGGGGGGCCACTTGGGGATGTGGACAGGTGGTGGCTTCAGGGACCTGGTAGAGAGTGGGTTGCAGGTGCCTGGAGCATGGCTGGTGGTGGCGGCCCTGGCAGCTGCAGCTGTCGCTGCCACCTAGACCCAGAAGCCTGTGAACACTTAGGCCTGGCTGGTGCCATTGATGCCCATGGCATGAGTGGAAGAGCCTTAGCAGATGCCGCTCTGTGCAGGGAGTAAAAGGCTGCATGACTGCTGGGCTAGTGAATGAGGCCAGGAGGAGGACAAGGAGGAGGCAGAAGAAGAGGCACTGGCGGGGCTGGAGCCTCACTGCTCTGTTCATTGTGGGGGTTTGGGTGGTGTAGTGCCTAAGGCATTTGACTGCTAACCAGAAGTCTGGTGGTTCAAACCCACTAGCCACTCTTCAGAAGGAAGATTGGGCAATCTACTTCTGTAGAGATACTGCCTGGGAAGCCCAAGGAGGGGTAGGTATGAGTCGGGATCAACTTCACGGCAGCGAGTGGTTTTGGTTTAAAACCATTAGGAGGAAATGATAAATAAAAGGAAAGCCACTTTCCCTTTAAAAACAAAACTGTATGGACCACAGATGTACACAAGGTTGGACATTGCCTGAACAGACATTAAGTGATGCATAACTATTATATATCTGGGAGTAGAATCACTGGGTCATATGATAGTTCCATTTTTAGTTTTTCTTAGGCATCACCACTGTGTTCCACAACTACTGTATCATTTTGCATTCCCACCAGCAATGGATAAGGGTTCCAGTTTCCCCATATCCTTGCCAACATTTATTATTTTCCTTTTTTAAAAATCTTAGCTATCCTAAACTCAAAACCAAACCAAAGTCACTGCTGTCAAGTCGATTCCAACTCATAGTGACCCTCTTTGGGTTTCCAAGGCAGTGCGGTAAATCTTTATGGAAGTAGATTGCCCAGTCTTCCTTCTGCAGAGTAACTGGTAGGTTTGAACCACCAGCCTTCTGGTTAGCAGTCAAATGCCTTAGGCACTAGGCCACCAGAGCTCTCCTAGTGGGAATGAAATGGCATCTCATTGTGGTTTTGATTTGCATCTCTCTGATGGCTAACAATGCTGAGCATCTTTTATGTGTTTGGTGGCCATTTGTGAAATGTCTGTTCAAGTCCTTTGCCCATTCTATGATTGGATTATTTGGTTTTTTTTTTGTTGTTAAAATTTTATATATATATATATATATATTTGATTATTAGATTCTTGTTGAACATATGGTTTCTGAAGATATTCTCCTAGTTGGTAGCTTGTTGTCTAACATTTTTGGTAAAGCCTTTTTGACGAGCAAAAGTTTTTAATTTTTATTAATTTACTAAAATTAAAATTTTATGAGGCCCTCTTTATTTACTTATATCATCTTTTGCTATTTGTGCTTTTGTAATTATATTAGATAATCCATTGTTGAAAGCTAGACCTGACAGCATTGCCTCTACTTACTCTTCTAAGAATTTTATAGATTTAGTTTGCACATTTAGATCCAAAATCCATTTTGAGTTTGTTTTTGTGTATGATGTGAGATATGATTCCTGTTTCATTTTCTGCATGTGGAAATCCAATTTTCCAAGCACAATTTATTGAAGAGAATCTTCTTTCTCCATTGAATGGCCTTAGCACCCTTGCAAAAAATCAGTAGACTATAGATATGTGGGTTTATTTCTGGATTTAAAATTCTATTCCATTGTTCTCTGTCTGTTATTATACCAGTACTAAGCTGTTTTGATTACTGTATAGTTTTAAAATCAGGAAGTGTGAGTCCTCCTACTTTGATGTTCTTGTCTTTCAACATTGCTTTAGTTATTCAGGACCTTTTGCCATTCCATATAAAGGTGAGGATTACTATTTCTATTTTTGTAAAGAAGGCTGTTAGAATTTTGATTGGGACTGTGTTGAATCTGTTGATCACTTTGGATATTACTGACATCTTAACAATATTAAGTCTTCCAATTCATGAATATGAACATCTTTTTATTGATTTAAGTCTGCTTTAGTCTCTTTCAGCAATATTTTATCATTTTCATTGTATAAGTCCTTCACATCCCTGGTTAGATTTATTCCTAGGTATTACATTCTCTTAGATGCTATTGCAAATGGAATTGTTTCTCTAATTTCCCTTTCAGCCTTCTCATTGTTGGTGTATAGAAGCCCAAATGATTTTCGTTTGTTGACCTTGTACCCTCCAACTTTGCTAATTCCTTTTATTAGCTCTAGAAGTTTTTTTGTAGACTCTTTAGGATTTTCTCTATATAGGATCATATTGTCCACAAATAGAGATAATTTTACTCCTTTTTTTCTAGTCTGGGCACTTTTTATTTTTTCTTCTTGTCTTATTACTTTGGCTTGTTGTTGTTGTTGTTATGTGCCATCGAGTCGGACTTGACTCATAGCGACCCCTCCTTGGGTTTCCGAGGCACTATCACTACGGAAGTAGATTGCCCCATCTTCCTTCTGAGGAGTGGCTGGTGGGTTTGAACCGCCAGCCTTCTGGTTAGCTATCAAGTGCCTTAGGCACTACGCTACCAGAGCTCCATTACTTTGTCTAGAACCTCTAATATGATATTGAACAGAAATGGTGAGAGTGAGCACCCTTGTCTTGTTCCCAATTTCAAGGAGAAAGCTTTCAATCTTTCTCCAGTAAATACAATGTTGGCTTTTCATATATGCCCTGAATCATATTGAGGAATTCCCCTTCTGTTCTAATCTTCTTTAGGGTTTTCATTAAGAAAGGGTGTTTAATTTTATCAAATGCTTTTTCTGTACCCATAGATATGATCATGTGGTTCTTTTCCTTTGTTCTGTTGGTGTATTATGTTGATTGATTTTCTAATGTTGAACCATCCCTGCAATTAATAATGATAATGTTTTGATGTGCATTGCACAGTTTGTTATTATGAACCATTATATGTACCTTAGGTGTTTAATAGAATATGTTTTATGATGGTTGGTTTGTAACTGTGGGTTGTATGTAAGTAGGATGGTTGTAACTCAGGGCCTGTCTGTATCTGACTCTAGAGTTGATATTCTTAACTACTGTACCTTGCCTTCCTAGTCATGCATCTCTTCATTTATTGTTGTCCAGCTGTTGCTTCTCTTGCCGTACTAGCAAGTACATTAAGTAATGGTCTAAGTACTAAGGAAATCTTGAGATCAGAAGGCCTAGCAGAGAGGGATAAACCAGGTATCTTAGTACCTCTAGAATCCCACAACAAAAGCAGGAGAGCTACTTGTTTTTGACTCAGTCTTTGACTCTCCAGTTCCAGGAGGAATGGTGTGGTCTAAGAAGCCTTTTGAGAAAAGTTTCCAGTATGATGTAGTATCTGAAAAAGGGACTGGATCCTAGGCTCAGATAACAGAGATATTGAAATGTAGAAGCTGAAAAGCAATGATAGTCTCATATGCTTTGAGAGTGATCTCAGTGGTATGCTGTAGTCAGTTCTGGGCTTGGCACTGTAAAAGTGGCATGGACAGACCAGAGCACTTCTAAAAGAGGGAAAAAATATGGAGAGGGGCCTTGAAATGTAGCCCTTTGAAGAGGCGTTGAAGGAGCCAGGTTTGGATGTCCTGAAGAGAAAATGTTATCCTTGTCTTCATATCCTTGAATGACTGTTCTTTGGAAGAAAAAACCAGCTTGCTTTTCTGTGTGACTTCACAGGGCATAATTTGGGCCTAGTGGGTGGGATATTGTAGTATGGTTTTGGAAAATTAAAATATAGTGGCTGGATACACCCCATTAGTTTGGAGTACAAATAAGGTCAGTTCTGTTTTTGATATTAACATTAATCTCTTGAATAAGTATGAAATTATTTGGAAATTCAGTAATGTCTCTCTTGGGGCTTTTCCTCTTCCTTCTTTCTCCTCTGAAGTGTTCAAGAATTCTGAGAGCTTATCTAGTCTAAAGAGGTCAGGCTTAGCTCCAAATAAAAAACTAGAGAATCTTAGATTCTGCTAGAAGGTTCCGATTTTAAGCTTCTGTTAGTGCTATTCAGTGTAGTTTTTCAAAATGTATCTCTCACAGCATGCTGTTTCCTCATTTATTGGTGATAAGAGGACCTGGTTAGGCATCAGCCACAGTGGTTCTTTGAGGGGGATGATACTACTTTTTCAGTGTCACTCTTGCCTAGGGCCCACTCATCATGCTTAAGTTCTCAAGGTGAATGCTCTTAAATTTGTATTTATAAGCTCATCCATTGAAGGAGGGAGCCTCCACAATCTCCAGTTGCCTGCGTCTAAAAGTGTTTCTAGATTTAGTCACATTCCAGTTCCAGAACCAGCCTTTTCACATGATCATTGGAACACCAATTCAGACTTTGCTTTCCCCTTGCATGAGCTCTTTTTGTTGTTTTAATGTCCCTTCCTGCTTTTAACTTCCCTTAGGGCCCTATCTTTGAGGAGAATTCTAATAGCACTGAACTTCAAAAGTAAAGGAGGATCAATATCTCTGTTCCTGTGAGGGCTTTGGACCCTGTGCATACTTGCTAATAGTCTCTTCCAGGTCACAAAAGATCCTGTTGGATCCTTTTCCTGAAGGGCTAAGAAAGGTAAAAGAAGGGCTTACTCCAAGATGATCTGATGTTTCTAAGATAAGGGCCAGCAACTTTAAAATAACATTTTCTCTAACTAAAGTAGTTTGAATTTCTGTTTAACTGGTCATCGTGCTATATAAGGAAGATTTTAAAAATACATTCATGCATCGCTTAGCGTATACAACATGTCCTGTGTGATGACGTTACGTGATTTGGACATTATGTGAACACAATGTTGTAGTCTGATCCTGCTTTTTTAAGTATCTTTGCAAAAAGGATGTGAGGGCAACTTTGACCTCTTCTAACTTTGCAAGGGGGGAGAAGGATCAAGATCAACATCCCAAGACTGATTCTAAGGTCAGACATGCCTCCACCCTCCAGACTCACAGATAATACTTATGATTATGTGACTTATTAGGGGAGTAACAGGTTACAATTTAGGATTACAACTCAGGATAGATTTCTTTGATCAGGGCAGCTTTTTCTCAGCAGTGCCTTTCTCTGACCCTTGGCTTCTTGGCTTCGTAGCCCCTTGGTCTCTACCTTGCTTGGGCAAGTGTTACAAAGCTCTTTCAGTTCTGCCAGTCAGTGCCTAGAAGCACCCCACTTCGCCAGAAAGTCCTGGCCTGAAGGCGCTCAGCTTTCTTGCTCTGTGCATCTGTCTCCTGATGGGTCTGCTGCCACTGTTTCTCTGCCACTGCTTCTCTGCCACTGCTTCTTGCTGTCTTATGCCATCTCATCAAAGTGGTACAGCTCTCTCTCTCTGCCTCCTGGATCGAGGAGATTCAGTGCAGGGATCTCTGGTCCAAGGACACTTTACTCCTGCCTCTTCTTTCTGGATGGTAGTGAGAGTCCCCCTTTCTGCCTCTGGGATGGCTCATTTTAAGCCTAACTAATGGCAATACTGATTAATCCCTACATTAAGTTTCTGTACACTTTATTTCTATGGTCCCGCCCCCTACAAGGGTTCTATGCACCTTATTTACATTATTAGCAAGCTGTCCAATCCCCTTGGTGGGCCACAAGCACCTCACATTTGCATAGTCTCACTCAGTCATCTGGTAGGAGTCACAGAAACTGTGGCTAGAAGGGCCATATTAAGTAATTCATTGCGTTGCAATCCTTCGCAGTGATCATCAGCATTCTGAGAGAGATTTGCTTTTGTGTTTGGTCCTCAATCTACGTCATTAGAAGTTTCTTCATATCTGATATAGGTCCCTCTGGCATTTTCATTAGCCTTATAGCTTTCAGTGGAGCAGATCCTTTACTAGCTCGGAGACTTTTTTCCTTGTTTTCGAGGATTGTCATGATTGTCAGGTGTAATATACCTAAATCATGAGCGATAGCATTTATTGATTTTCCACCTTCAATATTGTTTAATAACCTTTTGTTTCACTTTTAATTAGCTACTTTTCCTTTGACTCTTGCTACTTTCACTAGCATAGGTTTTGCTGCATTTGGGAGCCACGATATACTTCATTATAATATTTTAGAAAGAAAATTAAACATAGAAATAATACTGCAACACTTGAGACGTGTGATACATGAGATTGGATGTTGCTGCCTATGAGTGGAAGCATACACTGTTATATAGTAAATGTTTTAGATAAAAAGTACAGTACATAATAAGCCAGTTACGTAGGGGTTTATTGTGACTATCAAGACATATGTATTATATGTACTGTGCCATTATATGCTTGGCAGCACAATAGATAAGAGACATGAGATACATGTGTTGCATGCAGGAAACTTGTATTTGCTAATCCTGTTCTCTAATCAGGATTTTTGAACTCTATTATAACGTTATGGGGCCACAGATATATGTTGGACGTTGCTTGAATGGATGTTATATGGGACATGACTGTACTAGAACTCCCTAGCTTTGGAGAAGGCCGTTCAGAGATAAGAGTGCTTTGGTATTACAGCTATTAAACAGAGACTGGCTGCCTATAGGTACTGTGAGGAAATGCTGTATTTCTTCATAAGACCATCCAGAAAAAGTAAGGTTTGTATAAGAAGATGTGAGAAGGGGCAATTGGACCATGCACTCTGAACTTGGATCTTAAAACCACTTTTTCCATAGAGGGACTCTTAATAATGATCTCTACTACCATCATAGTGTCTTCAGCAAGGGATTGCTCTTCTTTTATATTTGTCCAAGTTGGGTAAAGGAATTTTCCTATATTCTGTCATATGACTGAGCCTTGGAGAGAATGTTTAGACAAGAATCTTCTAAAAATGCAGGGATAATCATACAAAAATAAGCAGTTATTGAAACTAGATAACCTAACTTACAAGATGTGACTTGATCTGTTATGATCATCTGGTTATGAATTGGAAGAGAGATGGGAGATGAATGTGCGTTAGAATGAATTGGCCCCTAAAGTCTATCTAACGCTGAGATTCTGTGATTTTTCTATACCTGTCCAACTTGAAAATTCTAGAACTGACTCTGTGCTGTGATTCTTGGCAATATTATAGGTCCAACAGAGGGGTCAGAAAAATGAGTGACTAAGACACAGTTGAGGTTACTACTGATCTCATTTCCACATTTCTCCCAACCACTGCTCTACCCTTAGGCCAGAGAAATACAGAAATAAGATACAGCTTATGCTTTGCCTACAACATTAGTCTGTTCTTTTCTCATTTGACCCTTTCAGCATCTTGTGAAATAATATGCTTATTAAGCTAATTTTAAAGTTGAAGAAATTGAGGTCCAGAGAAGTTAAGTAACTTACTTGTTCAGATTACATACGAAGTTAAATTAATACCTTTAGTGCTCTCAATAAATATTCGTGATGAATAAATGAATGAACCAAGACTGGAGACCAGATTTTAGGTTTGTTAGACCAGCATTTTTTTTCACCATATTTTCCTGAGCATCTTTAGGTTTGGCTGTTTTTTTTTTTTTTTGCCGACTTTTCCTTTGGGATACCCTCATTATGTAGCTGAAGCTATGTGCACTCTTTAGAGAGCATCATCTCAATTGTGTTCCCTACAGAGTGGGAAGGGAAAAACACACCACCCACTGTAATTCTTTTTTTGTTACTTGTTTTCTGGAATCTTCATATCATTGCTGACAAGACTGACTCATAGACTTCACTATGTGATTTTCTTGGTTTAGAGAGCTCTTTCCTGAGCTTTAGAATAAATTAATTAGTGGTTATGGATGCTTCAGGCACAGCTATTTACCAGTTTTACCCGCAGCACAACAGTCCCCTCTTCTAGCAAAGCTTAGACCTTTACTTTGGTTGGGTAAAAATTCTGCAGCCACTGTGTGCCAAGCCATGTGGTAGGTGCTCGGGGTGGGGAAGGGGGCTCGGAATCCAGTTGGGAAGATAAGATGCATACATAAACAGAAAAGAAGTTTGAGACAGTTTTTAATGCAATGCAAAATTAAATAGTGTAAGTATTTAAATGTGGGGACTAAGTCATTAAGGGGATTATAAGGCATAGTGGAAAGACTATACTTTAGAATTATAGGCTATTGGGTAAGTTACTGGAACCTTCTGAAGTACTTTTTCGTTATCTGTAGAGTAGAGATGGTAATAGCAGCCTCACAACATTGTGAGGATTAAATGAAGTAATGTGTGTAAGAGGAGCTCTGGTAGCATAGTGCCTAAGGCATTTGAC
Source organism: Orycteropus afer afer (assembly GCF_000298275.1). Lineage (NCBI taxonomy): Eukaryota > Metazoa > Chordata > Mammalia > Tubulidentata > Orycteropodidae > Orycteropus > Orycteropus afer. Next base: position 10,861,286 of record NW_006921661.1, read on the forward strand.
TGCTAACCAGAAGGCTGGTGGTTCAAACCCACCAGCCACTCCTTAGAGGGAAGGTTGGGCAATCTACTTCCATAGTGATACTGCCTCGGAAACCGAAGGAGGGGTTGCTATGAGTCGGGGCCGACTTGATGGCACATAACAACAACAACAACCATGTGTGTAAGGCACCAACATAATGACTGATTAATTGGTAGGCATTAAATAAGGGGTATTTATCTTTCTGCCATTTTCAAACTTTCCTAGAGGAATAAGGCATGAAAAGTTGGTTGGATTTGGAGGAGAGGGCAAAAGGGGGATGGCAAACCATGAATGAAGAAGCAGCTCTTCACAAGTATGTCAGTTTGGTGAGAGTAGAGGGTACATGGAAGAAGCAATGGGAAGTAAAGTTAAAAAGGCAGAAGATCGTACTTTATTTTAAAAAGATATTTTTATGGGAAGTATTTTTAAACCTGTACACATGTACTTTTATATGTATATAAATGCCCTTCTTGTACTCTGCACTGTGGTGTAGTGGCCAGGAAGTCAGGTTCTAGAGCCAGACTGCCTGTCTCTAAATGCCACCGCTTAGTTTACCTCTGTGTGCTTCAATTTCTTAATCTGAAAAGTAGAGATGATGATAATGGTATTTCAGATGATTGCGTGAGGATGAACAAGATAATAGATGTGAAGTGTATAGGAGAGTGCCTGACACATAGTAAGAGTAAGTTGCTATTATTATAATGTAAGGTATTATTGTTGTTATTAAAACTAAACAAAACTTTCACAAAATAGCACATACCCTTACTGATGAACTCTGAAGTTTAAAAACAAAACAAAACAAAAAGATCCATTGACTGAGGGATTGACACCTGCAGTTTGAAGACCTCTGCTTAGGTAATGAAGAATCATCAAAGCAGTGAGCAGTGCACAAGGTGAGACCTATACAAAGTTTAACAAAATAGATCTGATAGGGAAGTGCAGGATGGATTAGAGGGAGAATTGGCAATATTGAGACAGAGTGTGTCCACTGTTAAATCATTGAGGAGTATAATACATTTGTTGTATTTAAGGTTATTCCTGATAGGGATTGGGAGCAGATGTGTAGGTTATGGGCAGCCTTGTTAAAGAACCTGAATTCCTGTGAGAGAAATGCAGCAATACTGTTGCAAACAGTGCTGCCATATATATAAATCTACAAATATTTGAGTAGATAAAATGTCCAAATACAAATAGGATGATCATTGAGGACTGTAAGAGGCAGGGACATCCTCTAAGAGAAGGCAGAACTTGGATTGGGCTTAAAGGTAAGGTAGGATTTGATCATCAAGGGGAATTGCATGGAGGTGAAACAGGTATGGTGTGTGATCAAACCAGACTTAGACCCCAGTTTTTCAGTGCTCTTTCCAGTGAGCTCTGCAGATGTCATATCTAGATTGCATGTGGCACTCTCACCATGTGGATTGCATAAATAGCCTCCACTTCCTGGAAGGAGTGGCCTGTGGTACTTCTCTGGTGCTTGAATGGCACAGTGCTAGTTTCTTTGCAGATTTCCAAGTCCCACAGTGCCCAGGCTGAGCTTGTATTCTGCAGGGCGGGGATGGGAAGGATGCTCAACTACTCTATTCTGTTTGGATAGTGCTTCAGGAGAGAGTTTAAGGACCTGTTCTCTTACCTTTCCTTCCAGTGCCGCTGATACTGTGTGCCAAGTTAGGGCTTGACTGGAACATGGTTTTGGTGATGGGTGAGTGAGATAGCAGAGATCACTGGATTTTGGGCTTCCATGAATGGACTGTAGTTTGGTGTCAGCTATTCCTAGCCTTTTGCTTTTGCTCTATGTTTGTGCTTTACTTTTACTTTCATCTTTGGCCAGCTCAAGCTTAAACCACAAGAGGTTGTGTTCAAACTGGACCATTTCTCATTTTGGGTGATTGTAAGTCTTAAGATCATAGAGATGGTGTCTACAAGCAGAGCTCTTTGTAAGATAAGGTGACTCTGGCTGTTTTGCAAGCCATTTTGCAAGGCAGCAAGCAGAAGTGTGTGAAAGCAAGATAGAAGGCCTCTGCTAGAGTCTCAGGCTATGTTTGAGCTCTGGGTCTGTTTGAATGCAGAGAAGAGCTAAGTCACCCTGGAGAGATTATCATTGGTAAAGCAATGGAGGCCTATAGCATATTTTGGGTAGCACATATCTTTTATTAAAACATGACTTTTTTGCTAAGAACCTGGGACCCTTCAGTTTACCCTTAACAATCTCACCATTCTAGCACCCAGATATTCCCTATTGCGTAAGGCCATGTTCCAATGGCATCTTCTCTGGGAAGCCTTTCCCTGACCCTTAAGGGAGAGTTAGGCATCTCGCTCCCAGAAATAATCTGGTATATTTCTTGATCGTAAGTCTTTCCTTGTAACGTGGGTTAATGAATTACACCCTTTCCTCACTTATCATTAAGGTTAGGCCCAAAGACCAAGTCGTTACTCAAAAACAATGTTAAATAAAATGGTGGATGACCACATCAAGGTCACAAAATGGAAGGTGACTACATCATTTGTAACTGCTAAATTACGTTGTTACACAGCTGCCAAACCACTGAGAATCAAGGTGATGCAAAACCTTAAACCCCACAGCTAGCTTCAGTTATTTTTGCCTCACACTTTGGTGTTCATTACTGCCAGGTGTACATTGTCAATATGAAAAATAGTTGGAAAGTAGACTTTTTAAAACTATTGTCATAAATGCAAAATGTTGGATAATAAGTTGATAAGTAAGGAGAGGGTGTAATGATGAATTTTAAGTACTTTTCCTTTTTATTAGGGGCTCTGAATCCTAATTGAGTTGATTTGGTAGGTGGACCTCTAGTGGGAGACAAATTCCATGCCTTCTGTGCAAATATAAGATCATATGAAATGTTCTTCCCTCACAGGGTATTTTCCTCTAGCCTGTCCTTTTTCAAGTGTTCTCTCTTTTCATTAATTACCATTTAAAGATCTATATGCTGGGGATGAGCTGGTGGAGGGGAATGTTTCCCGGAGGACATGGTGACTAATTCAAAGACTCACATTGACTATCTCTGCAATTTGGTATATTTATTTCAGTAATTAAGCAACAGGAGGGGGATCCTGAAGGCCAGTGAGTATATGTCTTACTTCTTTTTGAATTCCTAATACCTAACATAGTGCTCAGCAAATAGCTGCTGAATAAGTGATAAATGAGTGTTGAAATGGCAGTGTGTGAGCACTGGACTGGGGGTCAGGTGCTTTTAATTCACTCAAGAAGTGTACAGAAATAAAAAGACCAGCAAATAAGCTGTCTAGAAGATGGTGAAGGTCTTTGGGTAGTGCGAACATTTAAGCACTTGCTTACTAACCGAAAGTTAGAGGTTCACACCCACCCAGAGGCATCTTGAAGAAAGGCTGGTAATCTGCTTCCTAAAGGTTACAGCCTCTACAACTCTATGGAGTACAGTTCTACCCTGCAACACATGGGATCATCATGAGTTGAAATTGACTCAGTGGTAACTGAACAGGAGTCTGAAGTTTTGCAGAAGACCAAGGAGTAGACACAGGGAGTCAGAACCTCTGGAAGACCCCTGCATCAGATATCTTTGTTACTGAGGTTATGGCCTGCTTGGTGGGGACTGGCTTTAGGGATTAACCATTCTTTTCTGTAAGGAGACTTCTTTTGGGATCAAAGTTTCAAGAAGGGGTGTCTGAGAGCCCCTTGGGTAGAGATGACTGAAGATTTTATATCTCCTCCTGCAGATGGTCAGGTTTCATATGCTTTAGCAGAAGCACACTCTCTTGCTTTTTGCTCTTCCCAGCACAGTTTACCAGCAACTCAGTATTCCTTCTCTAGTGACTTTTTAACTTTGTTTCCAAGCCTTCATGAGGAAGGGGCCATTGGCTAGTTCTTGTCAGAGGGCTGGATACTGAAGAAGTTGAAGCAAAACTAGGAAGTTCTGCCTCATCCTGCATAGGGAATGGTACAAGCCCAGTTAGGGCTTCTGTATTTGCCCTTAATGGACAAATGTACTAGATTGAACCCCCTTTACTTGGCCTTGGAAAGTAAGAGTTACTAGTCTAGAGTGTCCTGTTGCATAAGCTTAACCTGATATCCCAACCATAGCCTTGCCACAGGACATGACATAGGAAGTTAGTGTGGCTTCCATTCTGGTTCTGCCACTACTTACTGACCACATAGGGAAAGCAATCTCATTTCATGGTCTCAATTTCCTTCTCCAGGTGTAAAATGAGCAGTAGCCTTTGATGCCCTCCAAAACCATTCCTACTCTGCCATTTGGAGTCTAAGAGTAGAACGAGTGATCCCAACATTCTTACTTGCATTCTGGGCCAAGAGCTTTTGCAAATGGGTGAAAAGAACCCTTTGATTTTCTGGTCCTTTATAAGCCGGTTTATGTGAGATGCTGGTTTGTTTCCTCTTCACTTGGGTTACCCTCCCATCTACTTCCATTGTCTTCTACCTGTTGTTCAGACTGTGTTATTTCTTGTAGCTCTGGTCTCTCTCTCTCTCACCTTGCCCTATTCTCCTTTGAGTGTTTGTAATTCATTCATGAGTCTGTTCTTCTACTATATTTTGTTGGCAAGGACTGTGTTTGTTCATCTCTTAATTTGCTCCTTCATGCAACAAGTTCTTCTGGTTATTAATTTTTCAGTCAACAAATATTTATTGAAGCCAAGCTGTTGTGCTAGGGTTTCTCTTAGGTGGTATGTGTTGGCTAGAAGCCAGGATTCAACCATGAACAAGACAGTGATGGTTCTTGCCACTGTGGAGATTACAGTTTAGTTGGGAAAACAGTCACTAAGCAACTTACCACACAAATAATTACAATTATAAAAAATATTGTAAATGAGAAATGTAGAATGCTTTGGTGAATATATAAGGTATAACGTGGACCTGAAACTAGTTTTGTCTTTGAAGGGAAGAAAATATATTTAAGCTGAGACCAATAGCATGAGTCAGAGTTTACAGGCTGAGAAAGAAATAACCTTACATGTAGAAGGAACTCTAAGTAAATAGATATTTACTCAAGAAAATTTAAAACATATATCCACATGAAGCCTTGTACATGAATGTTCACAGCAGCTTTATTTGTAATAGACCAAAACTGGTGAATGGATAAGCAAAAAAACAAAACTAAACAAACAAACAAACAAAAACCCACTAGACAAGAAAAAGTACACATTGATGATTCCATTTATTTGAAGTTCTAGAACAGACAAAACTAATTTTAGTGATAGAAATCAGATCAGTAGTTTTGCGGAGAGGGGAATAAATGTTGGCAGGGAAGGAAAAAGTAGTGATATTTTAAGGTGATGGAAATATTTAATATTGTAATTGAGATGGTAGTTATTTGGATATAAATGTCCAACACATTGAACTGTATAATTAAAATGGAGGCATTTTCATTGTATGCAAATTTTACCTTAAAAAATATCCATACCCTACTCCTGAATTCATTCTATGAAGCCATCATAACTTTGACACCAAAGCCAGGTAAGGAAAACACTAAAGAAAGACAATTATAGACTAATATCCCTCATAAGGAGCTCTGGTGGTATAGTGGTGCAAAAACGGCAAGGAGGCCACATATTCTGACCTCCTCTAATCCCTCAAGAGGAAGACAGGATTACCACCAGTAACCTAAGGCCTATTCCTACAAGGCCAGACATGCTGCCTCCCTCCAGCCCTTTCACCAACTGTTCCTCCCAAAGCACCCACCACCTCTCTCCTGGGTTCGATAATTCGCTGCAGTGGCCACACAGAGCTCACAGTTTATGGGGTTTATTAGGGAAGCACCACAGGCTACAATTCAGGCTCAGGAAAAATGCTCAGTCTCTCTCCCAGCCCACCGTCCCTCAGCCAGCAGTCTCTCACAGTCTCTTTCCCAGCAGTGCTGGTCCCTCGGTGTCTCACTCAGCAATGCGTGTCTCTTGCGTCTCTTTCCCAGCAGCACGTGTCTCAGGAACCTGTGTCTCTTTCAGCAGCACGTCTTCCTCCACCAGCAGTCAAAGAGAGGGTTCTGCCTCTAGGAGGCCTCCTTTTGAGCCTGGCAGGGTGGTCAAACTAGCCAATTATAGCATCAGAACTCTAAGCACCTGAGAGAGACTGGGCACCTCCCAGAACATTGTTTTGTGCCACTCCCAACAGAAATACTCCAGGTGGACACCTTCAGCAATCAGGAGCTCCTCAGTTGCTCATAGCAAATCCCACCTTGTAGTTTACAAAGACTTATGGGTAGAAAAGCCACACAAAGTAATTTACTACTGCAAGTGTTTAAAGCATGCAACTGCTAACCAAAGGTCAGTGTTTGGACTCACCAGCTCGGCAGGAGAAGGATGAGGCCGTCTACTTCCATAAGGATTCACAGCCTTGAAAACCCTCTGGGGCAGTTCTGCTCTGTCCTGTAGGTTCTCTATGAGTTGGAATTGACTCAATGGCACTGGATTTTTTTTTTTTTTTGTGGGGGCAGTGTTTAATATGTCTCATTAATGTAGATGCAGAAATTGTCAGCAAAATTATAGTCAATAGAATTCAACAGCATATCAAAAAAATAATATACTATGACCCAGTGGGTTTCATACCAGGAATGCAAGGATGGTTCAATATAAAAACTTCAGTCAATGTAATCTAACACATAAATAAAACAAATGACAAGAACCATCAGTTGATGCAGAAAAGGCATTTGATAAAATCCAATATCCATTCCTGATAAAAATTCTCAGCAAAATAAAAATAGAAGGAAGAGTCTACAACATAATTAAGAGCATATATACAAATCCAGCAGCCAATATTGTACTCAATGGAGAGAGACTAAAAACATTACTCTTGAGAATGACAACAAGACACAGATGCCATTTATCACCACTCTTATACAGTATGTACTGGAAGTAGTAACTAAAGCAGTAAGGCAAGAAAGGGAAATAGAGGGCATACAAATTGGTAAAGAAAACGTAAAACTATCCCTATTCACAGATGACACAATCACATATGTAGGAAATCCCAGAGACTCCACAAGAAAGCTTTTGAAACTAATAGAAGATTTCAGCAAAGTGGCAGGATATAACATACAAAAATCAGTTGGATTCCTCATCACTAACAAAGAGAACTCTGAAAAAGAAATCAGGAAAACAATACCATTTATAGTAACCCTCAAAAAGGTAAAATAGGAATAAATCTAACTAGGGATATAAATACTTTTGCAAAGAAAACTACAAAACACTACTACAGGAAACCAAAAGAAACCTACATAAATAGAAAAACATTACCATACTCATGGATGAGAAGACTTAGCATTGTGAAAATGTCAGTACTACCTAAATAATCTATAAATATAATGCAATCCTGATCCAAATTCCAACAACATTACTTAACAAAATGGAAAAAACTATCACCAACTTTACATGGAAATAAAAGAAACTCTGGATAAGCAAAGCATTATTGAAGAAGAGGAACAAAGTAGGAGGCTTCACACTCCCTATAGTCTGTGTAGAACCCACTACACAGGCAAGGTAATCAAAACAGCCTGGTACTGGTATGACAGACACATAGACTAGTAGAACAGAATTGAGAACTCAGAAATAAGTCCATCCACCTATGGACAGTTGATCTTCAACAAAGGGTTAAAGTCTGTTTAAATGGGGAAGAGAAAATCTCTTTAACAAGCAGTGCTGGGAAAATTGGATACCTGTTTGCCGAAAAACAAAATAAGATCCATGTCTCACACCATACACAAAAACTAACTCAAAATGAATCAAAGACCTCAATGTAAAACCTAAAACTATGAAGATTATGGAAGGAAAAATAGGGACAATGCTTGTTGTTGTTGTTATGTGCTGTCGAGTCAAACCCGACTCATAGCGACCCCTCCATGGGTTTCCGAGGCAGTATCACTACAGAAGTAGGATTGCCCGACCTTCCTTCTGAGGAGTGGCTGGTGGGTTTGAACCGCCAGCCATCTGATTAGCAGGCAAGTGTCTTAGCCACTATGCTACCAGAGCTCCCTAGGGGCCCTAATACATGGCATAAATAGAGTACCAAACATAGCTAATAATACACAAACAGCAGAAGATAAATTAGATAACCAAGATCACCTAAAAACTAAATACCTATGCTCATCAAAAGATTTTGCCAAAAGAGTGATAAAGAGAAACTACTGACTGGGAAATATTTTTGGCTACAACATATCCAATGAAGGTCTAATCTTTAGAATTTATAGAAAACTTCAGTGCCTCAATAAGAAAAAGACAAACAATCCAAGTTAGAAATGAGCAAAAGACATGAACAGACACTTCACCAAAGAAGATATTCAAGCAGCTAACCAAAACATGAAGAGTTCTTCCTGATCATTAACTGTTAAAGAGATACAGATCAGAACTACAGTGAGGTACCACCTCACCCCAGCAATAAAGGCATTGATCAAAACAATGGGGAACAACAAATGCTGGTGAGGCTGTGGAATGGTATAACTATTGTGAAAAATGGTATGGTGCTTACTTAAAAAGCTAGAAATAGAGATACCATAAGATCTAGCACTCCTATTACTGGATATATATTGTAGAGAAGTAAGAGTGGTGATAGGAATAGACATATGCAAACCAATGTCATCACAATATTATTCATAATAACAAAAAGATAGAAACAACCTAATTGTCCATCAATGGATGAATGAATACACAGACTGTGGTAATACATACAATGGAATACTATGAAAAAGAATAATGATGAATCCATGAAGCATCTCATGATATGGATGAATTTGGAGGATATTGTGTTGAGTGAAATAAGTAAAACACAAAAGGACAAATACTACATGAAACCACTATTATAAAAAGTCAAGAGTAGGTTTACATACAGAAAAAAAAATATTCTTTGATGGTTACTAGGGAGGGGAGGGATGGAGAAGCACTAACTAGATAGTAGACAGAAGTTAATTCTGGTGAAGGGAAAGGCAGTACACAATATATGGAAGTCAGCACATCATAACCAAGGCAAAGGAAGACACTGAGAGATGTAAAAATAAAGGACAACTACAATAAATGCTGTAACATACACAGTCCTGTAATAGCAGTAATAACTAACAATAATTTGTGAGTAGACACATAGGTACATATGTATTCTACATAAGTAACGGAGGTCATACAGGACTACACCTGCATACATATATAGGTGGTGGTGGTGTTTTTATTTGCCATTGAGTCAGACCTGACTCATAGCGACCCCTCCTTGGGTTTCCGAGGCAGTATCACTACGGAAGTAGATTGCCCCATCTTCCTTCTGAGGAGTGGCTG
>NW_006921661.1:10870667-10875115 GCF_000298275.1 Orycteropus afer afer
GAGGAGTGGCTGGTGGGTTTGAACTACCAGCCTTCTGGTTAGTAGTCAAGTGCCTTAGGCAGTGTGCTACCAGAGCTCCCTATATAGGTGTAGTGCTGGATATTTCTACATACTTATTTGCAAATGCTGCACCTATACTCATATATATAATAGAGTATATAGAGGCACAGTTATAGAAACTACTTAGATATTGAGACTGAACCACTGAACCTGAAAGCTAAGGACTATGGTAGCTTCAGGGGACATCTAGATCAAGTGGCAAAACAGTTCATAAAGATAATGTTCCATATTCTAGTCTGGTGGGTAGTGTCTGGGGTTTCAAAAGCTGTAAGAAGTAACTATGGTTCTTTTCCTGCTCAGAATATAGGAGAACAAAGAAAAACAAAAACTAAAGGAAGCAATTAGTCCAAGGGACTAATGACCCACATGAATCATAGCCTTCTCTAACCTGAGATGAGAATAACTAGACAGTGCCTGGCTACTACTACTGCCTACTATGACCAAGACTACAGAAGAAGGTTGTGGTTACAATGAGTTTAAAAAAGGTTCAGATTTGAAAATGGTAAGAGAGACTAGAGAAACCTCTGAGACTACTGCCCCAGGTAACCCTTCTAACTTGAAACTTAAGACATTCCCAGAGGCCACCTTCTATCCAACTAATTGATGGGACTATAAAACAAGCAACGTGAAGAAGGTACTCTTGAGAACAACCAACTATATGAAACCAGAAGGACAACATTTGCCCAAAACCAAAGATGAGAAGACAGGGAGGAACAGAGAACCAGGTGAATGGAAATGGGGAACTCAGGGAAGAAATAGGGAGAGTGCTGACACATTGTGGGGATTTCAGTCAGCGTCAGAGAACAATTTGTGCATGAACTATTGGTTTCGAAAACTAAGTTGCTATGTAAACTTTCATCTAAAGCAGAATAAAATGTGTTTTTTTTTTTTTTTTAAAGAATATACTGCCCCCCCAAAAAAAGATGTAAAGAAAGTTACTGTGTTTTTGGTCATGTAGGTGCAAATGTGTCTCTGTAATTGTCTTTATTTAGAGATTATGTATGGTTTAAGGAAATGTGTATAGGTGCGAAGTTGATGAGAGGTAGATTGTGATGGTTAATGTCATGTGTTAACTTGTCTAGGCTATAATTATGAGTTGTTTGGCAAATACTATATATCACCTGCAATCAGCCAATCAGTTGGAAGAGGAGTTTCTTTGGGGGCGTGGCCTGCATCTATGATATAAATGAATATTCTGACAAAGCTCACTCTCTTTCCAATCCTGTAATTTTCTTGGCATCTGACCCTGGTTCCTGGGATACAAGCCAGCAGGGGCCTCTAGCCTGTCCCCTGCAGGTTTCAGGTATATCAGCCCCTGCAATTACATGAGTCATGAATTTGGTACTTGCCAGTCCACATGACTGCATGAGCCATTTCTTCACAATTGTGTCAGCCATTTCCTTGAAGAAAATCTCTGTATGTATCTAAAACCAAAACAAACCGAAACTAAAAAACCCCCACAAACCAATCCCATGCTCTATTGATATGAAGGTGAAAAATAGGCAGAACTTATTTTTGGTGATAAAAGTCAGAATAATGGTTATCTCTGTGGGTAGGGGTACTAGTACTGATTGGAAAGGGACAAGAAGGAGAGAGAGCCTTCCTCGAATGTTGGAAAGTTCTATAATTTGATTTTGGTGGTAGTCACAAGATTATAGATACATGTAAAATTTTATTGAGCTATATTTTTTGAATGTACTTTATTGTATTATGTTATACCTCGATTAAATAAACTCACACAAATCCATGCCTTGGCCCTGCTTACAGAGATACTGATTTAATCGGTATAGGATCGGGCCTGGGCAACAGCAATTTAAGAGCTCTCTAGGTGATTCTAGAAGGAGCTCTGGTCATGCAGTATGTAAGACATTTGACTATTAGCCAGAAGGTCAGTGGTTCAGACTCATCAACTGTTCTGCAGGAGGAAGGTGAGGCAATCTACTTCTGCAAAGATTTATAGCCTTGGAAACCCAATGTGGTTGCTAGGAGTTGGAATCAGCTCGATGGTGGTTGGTTTGGTATTTGTTTTTTAGGTGATTCTAGAGGAGCTCTGGTGGTGTAGTGGTTAAAACATTTGGTTGCTAACCAAAAGGTTGGTGGTTCGAACCCACCTGCCACTCCACAGGAGAAAAATGAGGCAGTCAGCTTCTGTAAAGCTTTACAGCCTTGGAAACCCTATGAGGTAGTTTCTACTCTGTCCTAAAGGGTCATTGTGAATTGAAATCTATTCAATGGCAATGGGTAAGTGATTTTAATATGCAGACAGAATTGAGAACCAGTGGAAAGAATGAGGAGGGAAGAAATTTGGTGCATCATAGAAGAATCTCAGGAAGCAGAAGAAGTTGCTAAGATGAGACCAGAAAGGTAGGAAGGTGTCAGATCATTCTGGCCCATGCAGGCTGCATAAATATATTTGAAATTTTAAGGATAATGAAAAACTGTTGAAAGGTTATAAGTTGGTAAGTGAAAGGAGAGCTATTTAGCTGATGTGCACTAGGACTGCCTATAGTCAACATTTGTTCTAATTGGTCATTGATTATTTAGAAAGTCTTGCTGGGAGTGACCTGTGGTGTGGAGAATGATTTGGAATATTTGAAGAGTCTTAACTAAGAATGGGATTGATTACATGTGGGTTGCAAGGGAGAGTGAGGTATTGAGGCTTCTGACATGAGTGACTGGAAAAGTAAGAAGCTTGGGGGAAAGATGATGAGTTTAGATTTAGACATTTGAGGGGCTTATGAGACATTCTTATGGAGATGTCTGGTAGGTAGTTGGATTATGTGGATTTCTGTGGAATAGAAGTAGACTAGAAGCATAGTTTTTGGAGTTTGTAATAGCTGGTTTGTCAGTTTGCCTTATTGTGGTAGCTTGCATGTTGCTGCAATGCTGGAAGCTATGCCACCGGTATTTTAAATACCAGCAGGGTCTCCCATGGTGGACAGATTTCAATGGAATTTGCAGACTAAGACAGACTTAGGAAGTAGGGCCTGGTGATCTACTGAAAAATCGGCTAGTGAAAACCTTATGAATAAGAGCAGAGCATTGTCTGATATAATGCTAGAAGATGAACCTCTCAGGATGAAAGGCATTCAAAATATGACTGGGAAAGAGCTGCCTCCTCAAAGCAGAGTCAACCTTAATGATGTGGATGGAGTAAAGTTTTGGGGACCTTCATTTGTTAATGTGCCCTGACTCAAAATGAGAAGAAACAGCTATAAACATCCATTAGTAATTGTAACATGGACTATATGGGGTATGAATCTAGGAAAATTGGAAATTGTTGAAAATGAAATGAACATATTAGTGAAATGGAATGTTAGTGAGCTGAAATGGACTGGTATTGGCCATTTTGAATTGTACAGTTCTGTGGTCTACTATGCAAGGAATGACAGATTGAAGAGGAATGGCATCACATTCATCATCAAAAAGAACATTTCAGGCTCTATCCTGAAGTACAATGCTGTCAGTGATAGGTTAATATCTATATGCCTACAAAGACAATCACTTACTACTACTATTATTCAAATTTACATACCAGCCACTGATACCAAAGATGAAGAAACTGAAGAGTTTTACCAACACCTGCAGTCATAAATTGATCAAACATGCAATGAAGATGGCATTGGTAATTATTTGTGATTGTATATGAAAGTTAGAAACAAAGAATAAGGATCAGTAGTTGGAAAATATGGCCTTGGTGATAGAAAGGAATTTTTGCAAGACCAATGACTTATTCATTGCACATGTTTTTTCAACAACATTAATGACTATACACATAGACCCCACCAGATGGAATACACAAGAATTAAATCAACTATATCTGTGGAATGAGATGATGGAAAAGCTCCATATCATCAGTTAGAACAAGGCCAAGAGCCATCTGTGGAACAAACCATCAATTGTGCATATGCAAATTAAAGTTGAAGTTGAGGAAATTAAAACAAGTGCACGAAAGCCAAAGTATGACCTTGAGTATATCCCACCTGAATGCAGAGACCATCTCAATAATAGATATGATGCATTGAACAATAATGACTGAAGACTAGTTGAGTTGTGGAATGACATCAAGGACATCATACATGAAGAAAGCAAAAGGTCATTAAAAAGAAGCAAAAGACCAAAATGGATTCAGAAGAGATGCTGAAACTTGGTTTTGAACATAGAGTAACTAAAGTGAATGGAAGAAATGATGAAGTAAAATTGCTGAACAGAAGACTTCAAAATGCAGCTTGAGAAGACAAAATTTATCGAGTATTATAATGATATGTGCAAAGACCTGGAGTTAGAAAACCAAAGGGAAGAACATGCTTGGCATTTCTCAGGCTGGAAGAACTGAAGAAAAAATTCAAGCCTCAAGTTGCAATATTGAAGTATTCTATGGGCAAAAT
>NW_006921661.1:10875518-10898543 GCF_000298275.1 Orycteropus afer afer
TGGGCAAAATATTGAATGATGCAGGAAGCATTAAAAGAAGATGAGAGGAATCAGAGAATCACTGTACCAAAAAGAATTGATGGATGTTCACCCATTTCAGGATGTAGCATATGATCAAGAACTGGTGGAAGAATTGAAGGAAGAAGTCCAAGCTGCCTGAAAGAACTGGCAAAAAATAAGTCTCCAGGAATTGACAGAATACCAGTTGAGATGTTTCAACAAACAAGTGCAAAATGGAAGCACTCATTTGTCTTATGTTAAGAAATTTGGAACATTGTTACCTGGCCACCCTACTGGAAGAGACCTATATTTTTTTTTTTTTTTTTAAAAAAGGTGATCCACTAGTATGTGGAAATTACTGAACAATATCTTTAATATCACATGCAAGTAAAATTTTGTTGAAGATGATTAAAAAACAATTCAGCAGTAGATTGATAGGGAACTGACAAATTCTAGCTGGAATCAGAAGAGGGCATGGAACAAGGGATGCAATACATTGCTGATGTCAGATGGTTCTTGGCTGAAAGCAGAGAGTACTAGAAAGATGTTTACCTGTGTTTTATCAACTATGCAAAGACATTCGACTGTTTGACTCATAAAAAATTGTGGATAACATTGCAATGAATAGTATTTCCAGAACAATTAATTGTGCTCATGTAGAACTTGTACATAGACCATATAAAGAAGAACATAGCATCAGGATTGGAGGAAGACTCATTAACAACCTGTGATATACATGTGACACAGCCTTGCTTGATGAAAGGGAAGAGAACTTGAAACATTTACTGATGAAGATCAAAGACTGTAGTCTTCAGTGTGGATTACACTTCAAAATAAGGTGAACAAAAATCCTTACAACTGGACCAATAAATAACATCATGATAAACAGAAAAAAGATTGAAGTTGTCAAAGATTTCTGTTTCCGTGGATCCATAATCAATGCCCAAGGAAGCACCAGACAAGAAGTCAAATGAAGCACTGCATTGGGCAACTGTGCTACAAAATACCTCTTTAAAGTGTTAATAATCAAAAATGTCACTTTGAGGACTCTGATGTGCCTGACCTAACCCATGGTATTTTCTATCATTTCATATGCATTTAAAAGCTGGACAAGGAATAAGGAAGACTGAAGAAGAATTAATGCCTTTGAATTATGGTGTTGGTGAAGAATATACCATCGACTGCTAGAAGAATGAACAAACCTGTCTCAGAAAAAGTATTGCCAGAATGCTGCTTAGAAGTGACAAAAGGCAAGACTTAGGCTTGCTTACTTGGGACATGTTATTAGGAGGGACCAGTCCCTGGAGAAGGACATGTTTGGTAAAGTAGAGGGTCAGCAAAAAAGAGAAAGATCTTCAATGAAATAGATTGGCATAGCAGCTGCAACAGTGGTTCAAACAACAAGGTTGTGAGGATGATGCAGGGGCAGGCAGTGTTTTGTTCTCTTTGTACATAGGGTTGCTATGAGTCGTAACTGACTTGGTGCCACTTAACAACACAACAACAACAACAATAGCTAGTAATTTCTTTAAATAGTGATAGAAACTAGGAGAAGGGTAAGATCACATCAGGAGAGTGTAGTGTAAAAAGAGAAGAGAGCCTAGTACTGAATTTGAATTCTTTAAAACTCCTACATTTAAAAGTCAGGAAGAGAGGAGAAGCCTGCCTTACATGTTAGAGAAGACAAAGATTCATTCATTTAACAAATGTATATTGAATGCTGCCAAAGAGGCAAGGAGGCCGCATCTTCTGACCTCCTCTAACCCCATAAAAGGAAGACAGAATCACCATCAGCAGCCCAAGGCCTATTCCTACGAGGCCAGACGTGCTGCCTCCCTCCAGCTTTTTCACCAACCCTGGCACCAACCGTTCCTCCCACAGCACCTACCACATTCCCTGCTGAGTTCAATAATTAGCTGCAGTGGCCACACAGAACTTACAGATTATGAGGTTTATTAGGAAAGCACCAGGCTATAATTCAAGTTCAGGAACACGCTCAGTCTCTCAGCTCGCTGTCTCTCAGCTGACAGTCTCTCTTAGTTTCTCTCCAAGCAGCGCATGTCTTTCAGTCTCTCTCCCAGCAGCACATTGTCTCTCAGGACCACATTTCTCTCAGCAGCACATCTTTCTCAGGCAGCAGTCAGATAGACTCCTTCTGCCTCTAGGAGGCCTCCTTTTGAGCCTGGCAGAGTGGCCAAACTAACCAATCCCAACATCAGAATTCCATACACCTGAGAGAGAGCAAGCTTCCCAGAAAATTACTTTGTGCTGCTCCTAACAGAAATGCCCAGGTGGATAACTAACAATCAGGATCTACTTGGTTGCTCATGGCCAATTCCACTATGGAGTTTACAAAGACGTATGACTAGAAAAGCCATACCAGCTAATTTACTACACTGCAAATGCGTACTATGAACTGAACAAAGAAGTCCCAGCTCTTGGGGATTTTACTTCTAGTGGAGGGAGTCGGGCAATAAACAAATCAACTAATAAATATGGTCTATGCTATGTGGTAGTAAGTACTGTGAAAAGACATGAATTCTGCCCTCATGTCTTCAGATAACTGCAATTGTGAGCAAACTGAGATAGGGACTATAAGAGGTAAAAAGCCTGAAATGCTGGTGGAACTTAAAGACATATTTCATTATAGTGCTCAACATACAGCTTTGTACACAGTTTCTCCAGGGGGAAAGTGAGCTTGGTCAGAAGTTAGAGCTTAGACTCTGGGGTTATTTGTGTCAGTGCTGCTTGGAACGGCTGAAACCAGTACCAGATGTGCCCAGAGAAAAGCTCCTCTGAATCCCTGTCCCCTGCTGAGAAGAGCTGGGCCTCTCCTTGGGTATGAGGACATAATGTTCTAATAAGGCTAGATAGGCTGTGTTTTACCCAGCCCAGAGATCTGACCCCTGTCTTCTCTGTAGGTAGACCTGCTCTGTGCTTCACCTGAGATGTAATATTCCAATGGGGGCCTTTCCTTCCATCTCCAGGGCCCAAACCAGTTCCCCTTCTCAGCCTCTACACTTCCATCTAGTTGGTTTTCCCCTAGCCCCATCCCCATATTAGGTCCCATGCTATTTTCTCTCTGGAACCTCATGGTCCTTGGCCAAATCTGAGTCTTCCCAGGGCTACTGCTCTCAGTTTGCGGTCTTTTGAGCCTTTCCCAAGAACTCTAATCCCATCAAGGGTCACTGCAGAGTTGCCAGTCCTGTCTAGGGGTAGGGGATAAACTGGCATCAATTATTCTCACTGATGACTTGGTACTTTCCAGATTCCTCTCAGGTCCCAGCCAAGCACTGAGGAGTACTTTGAATAGTGCTCTTCTCTACCCCTATCTGTACCACCTTCTTGAACTGTTTTTTCACTCACTTTTTTTCCTTTGTGCTGTGTCTTCCATCAGGCAATCTGTTGCCAAGCTGACCATAGTGGCTCTGCTTTGCTTGCATGCTCTGTTCACTAGGGAATGAATTACTGTTTAATGATGATGAGAAACAAAGTGGCTGGAAGAGAAGAGAAGGCATTGGCTACTCATATCTGATTAGGAGTAGATAGATGGTGAGTATTGGTGGTAGAGATTTGTGGGTTGTACCCAAGGATTCCTTTTCCCTTTGAGGGAGATACAGTTTGGTTTGAGTCCATTCAGTCATACATTTATTCATGCATTCATTCATTCAGCCAACATTTTCTAATTTCATATATGATAGTGTAGATTTTAGTAGGCCCTGGAGGGTAGAGTGTGTCACACTTGGTCCTTGTCCTCTCTAAATGTGACATGTGAACAACTCAGAACATGAGAATTAATAGAGCTATGTATGTACAAAGTGCTTGGGAGCATAGAATAGTGAATGAGTAGCTCTGCCTGGGGGAAGATTTGGATATGCAGGAAAAGTCTTTGTGGTTTTGTCTACACCAGTGGTTTTCAGAATGTGATCTGCAGACTATTGGGGGTCACCAAGATCTTTTCAGGGCTACCAGAATATTAAAAATAATCTTATACTAAGCTTATATTATAAATTAATATATATATATATATATACTAACCATAGACTGAAATGGTATTTGCCTTTTTCACTGTGTATGTATTTGCAGTGATGGTGTTTGGGTAAAATTGCTGGTGTTTTAACATGAATCAAAGCCATGGCACCAAACTGTATTAATAATCATGTATTCTTAGTACCATACTCTCTCTCTCTCTTTTTTTTTTTTAGTATTTTCAATAAATTGTTAAAATTATTAATTTCATTACATTTTATCCCTGAATATATGTCTTTTTAGTGTTTGAGTGATGAAATAGGGGAGTTTGATGGTTATCTCAAGGACAAGCATTTGTGTGATTGAGTTGCAAGCTGAACGAATCCTTTTTTTCATGGAACATATTTTTACTTGAAAGAACAATAGACTGACAAACTATGATTATTCAAATTTGGGTACTTGGCAGATATTTTCTTGAAAATGAATAAAGTGAGTTTGCCACTTTAAGGACAACTGTTGTTAGATGCCATTGAGTCGGTTACGGGTCATAGTGACCCCATGTACAACAGAACGAAATACTGCCTGGTCCTGCACAGTCCTCACAGTCCTTGCTATGTTTGAGCCCATTGTTGCAGCCACTGTGTCAGTCCATCTTATTGAAGGTCTTTCTCTTTTTTGCCAACTCTCTACTTTACCAAGCATGATATCCTTCTCCAGGGAACTAATTCCTCCTAATAACATGTCCAAAGTAAGTGAAATGAAGTCTCATTATCCTTGCTTCTAAGTAGCATTGTGGCTATATTTCTTCCAAGACATATTTGTTCATTCTCTTGGCAGTCCATGGTGCAGTCAATATTCTTCACCAACACTATAATTCAAAGGTATCAATTCTTTGGTCTTCCTTATTCTTTGACCAGCTTTTGCATACATATGGGGCAATTGAAAATATCATGGTTTTGGTCAAGTGCACCTTAGTGCTCAGGGAAACATCTTTGCTTTTAACACTTTAAAGAGGTCTTTGCAGATTTGCCCAGTGCAATATGTAATTTGATTTCTTGACTGGTACTTCCATGGGTGTTGCTTGTGGATCCAAGTAAAATGAAATCCTTGACAACTTCACTCTTTTCTCTGCTTATGATGTTTCTTATTATGAGAATTTTTGTTTTGTTTATGTTGAGGTGTAATCCATACTGAGAACTATAGTCTTTGGTCTTCATTAGTAAGTGTTTCAAGTCTTCATTTTCAGCAAGCAAGGTTGTGTCTCTGCATATAACAGGTTCTTAATGAATCTTCCTCCAACCCTGACACTGCATTCTTCATGCAGTCCAGTTTCTTGAATTATTTGCTCAGCATACAGATTGAATAAGTAAGGTAAAAGGATGGATACAGCCTTGATGCACAGCTTTCCTGGTTTTAAACCACACAATAACTCCTTGTTCTGTTTGAATGACTGCCTCTTGGTCTGCGTACAAGTTCCACATGAGCACAATTAAGTGTTCTGGAATTCCCATTCTTTGCAGTGTTATCCATAATTTGTTATGATCCACACTGCTGAATGCCTTTGCATAGTCAGTAAAACACAGGTAAACATCTTTCTGGTCTTCTTTTCAGTATTTGTTGCCAGTGATAAATTTCATTTTTCAAGTGTTAATTAGATTTTTGGACAGCTTTTATATTGCCACCATGAGTTTGATGGGTTCCCCAAATTAAAAACTTTTCTGAGAAAATCATTGGTGATATTAATAAGTGATTATTTTGATAATAAAAAAACCAAACTCACTGCTGTCGAGTCGGATCCAACTCATAGCGACCCCTCCTTGGGTTTCTGAGGCACTATCACTACAGAAGTAGATTGCCCAGTCTTCCTTCTGAGGAGTGGCTGATAGGTTTGAACTGCCAGCCTTCTGGTTATCAGTCAAATGCCTTACGCACTGTGCCACCAGAGCTCCCCATTTTGATAATATGTAAATGAAATGTGTCAATATTTGAAAGATCTGTGTAACTCAGTGAACCAATAGTTTCCAAAAGACTAATGTATCATGTTACAGAATCATGTTGGGAAAACGACCCATTCAAAGTGCAAGGTTGAGCAATAGATTTTAATATAATAGTATAAAAAGTCCATCCATACAATTTCAGATTTCAGATTGCAACTAACCTTTAAGAAACCTACCACTTGTCAGGTTTTGGCATAGAATCAGAGAAGAATGTCCACATTATCTTGAAAGGCTGTTAAAATATGCCTTCCTCTTCCACTGTACATCTATATTTTGATCTTTAATCATAGCAACATATCACAACAAATTGAGGAAGCAGATATAAGAATCCAAATGTCTTCTACCAATGTAGACATTAAAGAGATTTGAAAAAATGTAAAGCATCCCACTTTTCTCACAGTTTTTCCTTCAGAAAATAGGATTGTTTTTCAGAAAAATGTGTTATTTATATTTATGTGTAAGAGGCTTATTGTTTTAAAATGAATTAATAGCTAAATATTAAAATTTAAGATTTTAATTTCTAATGTGGTAATTATCAAAAAGTTCTTTGGTATCTTCAGTAATGGTTAAAGGTATAAAGGGGTTGCAAAAACAACATGGTAGCAGCATCTGACATCGTCTGACTTCCAGGTGAGAGGAGGATGAAGAACATCAATGTTGTTGTTGTTATGTGCCGTTGAGTCGGACCCGACTCATAGCAACCCCTCCTTGGGTTTCCGAGGCAGTATCACTATGGAAGTAGATTGCCCCATCTTCCTTCCGAGAGTGGCTGGTGGGTTTGAACCGCCAGCCTTCTGGTTAGCAGTCAAGTGCCTTAGGCACTACTATGCTACCAGAGCTCCCAGGTGGATTCCTGTGGGGCGGAAGTCAGCAATGCCGTCACCCACCAGTCTTCTTACCAATTCTGATACCAGCCGTCCCTCCCACAGCACTCTCTATTTCTCTGTTGGGTTTGATAATCCATGTGTGGCAATGGCCACACAGAACTCACAGACAATATTCACAGTTACGGGGTTTCTTAGGGAAGTAACAGGTTACAGTTCAGGAGGAGGAGTGTTCAGGATATAGTTCTTCAATTAGTTCTTCTCAGCCATGCAGTGCTGCAGGCACATTTCTCTCTGGCTGAGAAGTCTGCCCTACTTGGGAAAGCATTACAGTGCTTTTTTAGCTCTGCAGATAGGTGGCCAGGGAGGCACCCTACTCCGCTAGCAAGCCTGCCTGAAGGCACTCAGCTTTCTTGCTCCGTGGGCTGGGAAACCCACCACTCTGTCTCATGCCAGTCTCTTGGTTCTGCTGCTGTTCTCTCTCTGCCATTTTAGCACAGGGATCTTGGGTCCAAGGATGTGTTCCTTTCCTGGGTCTTCTTTCTTGGTGTTCATAAAATTTCTCCTCCCCTTGCCTCTGGGATGGGTCATTCATTTTAAGCCTAGAGGATGGCAAAACTGACCAGCCCCCACATTAGGATTCCATACACCTATTTCCATGGTCCCACTCCCACAAGGGTTCTATGCACCTTATTTACATTATTAGCAAACTATTCAATCTCCTTGGTGGGCTACAAGCACCTTACATTGGCATAGGTCCACCCAGTCAGCTGGTGGAAGTCACAAAGTCTGTAGCTAGAAGAACCATACTAAGTAATTCACTCTACCACAGGGCTCTTGAAACCAAAATTTTGAAAACCCCGACCTGTGTACAGTATTGGGGACATGGTTTCAAACCCTTGTGAAATCACAATCTGAAGGGGAAGACAAATGGACAATACAACACAGTATGATAAATGTTACCAGTGATACATACATAAATATTGGGAGAGCACAGGCCATTGTCAGAGTCCTGCAAAGAGCCACTTGCCCAATCACCTGCAGCATATGACTAATCAGTTTGATTGGACTGTACTTCCTATACTTGACTTTATACTTGATTCATAGTCTGACAGGGAAAGTGACTGAAATGAGCAGAAGAATGGGAACTGTTCACTTGCTGCTCTGAGAGGAAAGAAGGAAACTACACGTATTGAATGTCAGCTTTATGCCAGGCCTGATGCTAGATGTTTTAAGAAATGTGATTTTATTTAATTCTCATAATTTGCCCAATATCATATGGTTTAAAAGTGGTGAAGCTGTGATTTTGACGTAACTGTTCTGAATCTAAGTCCTGGGCTCTTTCATTGCAGTAATAATGCATTGCTAAATTGGTGGCTAATCCTAAGGTACTGCCAGATGGCTCCAGGAAACCTTGCCAGACTGGAATGGATAAGAGAAGGTAGAAAAGGTCTCAGGAAGGACAGGGAGACAGCTTAGGAAATGCTTGCTTGAAGAGTAATTTGTGAGTTTTGATTGACAAGATTTTTCTGGACTGGGTTCTGTGGCCATATGGGACATCAAACTTTTGTACTTCCTCATCCTCAATCCCTTTAATCCTTTTCTGTGCCATATAAAGCCAACAGCAAAGGTCACCTCTCTATCTGATCAGGTTACAAACCAAAGCCTGATTTTTAAAGCCCAAACTTCTTGGACCTGCAGGAGGTCTTTGAGGACAGTAGTTGACTGACTTCAGGCCAATGATGACCGATCTGGAGGTCCTCAGCCCTTAGAACGTGATAAACTATATCCTTTATTTTTAAAAGCCTACTAGAAGTTGTGCTTTATTTACAATAAGCCTGTATGTGGACACAGACTAATGAAAAGATCAGATTTCTTTACTTTAGGTCAGAAATCTGTCAATTCAGTGTGGTTCAGGTGTGCCAGTTCTGATCTTTTAGAGCAAGGGTCAGCAATCTATAGCCCAGATCTGGCTGTCTTAGTTGTTTAGTGCTAGTATAACAAAAATACCACAAGTAGGTGGCTTTAACGAACAGAAATTTATTTTTTCACAGTTGAGTGAATTCAGGGCACCAGCTCTAGGGGAAGATCCTGTCTCCTTTCAACATCTGTGGGCCTGGTTTTCCTTGGAGATCTCCATGTGTCTTGGCATCTGTCTTCCCGTGGGTATGGGAGGCTCTCATTTCAGGGACTCCGGGTTCAAAGGGCACACTCTGCTCCCAGATCTTCTTTCTTAGTGATAGTAAGGTCCTCTTCTCTCCTCTACCTCCTCTCTCCTTTTATCTCTTGTAAGATAAAAGGTGAGACTCAAGCCAAAGGTATGATTTGAGTAAGAGTGTGACTTAAGTAAGGTTGGAACTTGAGTATATGGATGTGACTGAAGTCACACCCTCTTTTAAGGCTATGACTCAAGACACACCCCACCCTAATCCTGCCTCTTTAACATATAGAGGTTAGGATTTATGACATATCACAAAATGGAGGATAATTAGGTCACAAAATGGAGGTCATCCACCAAAAACCCAAACCAAACTCATTGCTGCCATGTTAATACTGTCTCCTGGAGACCCTGTAAGACAGAGTAGAACTGTCCCATAGGGTTTTCTAGGCTGTGATCTTTGTGGAAGCGGACTGCCACATCTTTCTCCCATGGAGTGGCTGATGAATTTGAACTGCCAACCTTTCAGTTAGCAGCCAACCACCACTGTGCCACCAGGGCTCAGTACTGAGAATCATGGCCTCATCAAGGTGACACATATTTTTGGAGGGCAGAATTTAAGCCATGACAATGGCCCACTGTCTGTTTTTGTAAACTGGAACACAGCCACACTCACTCATTTATATATTGTCCGTGTCCATGGTAGCTTTTGTGCTATAATGGCAGAATTAAGTAGTTGCAACAGATCGAAAGATTCTAAATTATTTCCTATCTGATCCTTTACAGAAGAAGTTTGTTGACCACTTGAGTAATCATGATTCTTTCCATCATAGCACTTAGCACCTGGGTTTTGATTTCCTGTCTCTCCACTTAATTTTTTTTTTTTTTTTAATTGTGATTTGGGTCAAAGTTTATAGAGCAAATTTGTTTTCCATACAACAGTTCATATGCATTTGTTTCATGACTTTGGGATTGCAGTCCCCATGATGTAACAAACAGCTGTCTTCCTAATTCCTCTCTGTGATTACCTCTTCCCTGTGTCCTTCTTTCCTGTGCATTCCTGCCCTCTGAGCTATCTCCCTGTGCAAATACTGCCCTTCTGATGGCCCGTGGTTGATTGTTCTGAGTGTACCTACCTGGTGTAAATGGTCATCTTATATGCCTGTCTGTTGTTTGGTTGGAAGCCATGGGATTGAGTTCAATTCCAGGCTCAATGAATGACTGGGGGACTAGTCTTGGGGGTTTCACCAGTCTCTATCAGACCATAAATGATCATAAGGCTTGATATATGAAGTCCACTCAGTAAGTGTCATTTAGAAGAGGGCATCATATGCTGATCAAAAAGCTCTGATACGCAATTACACATACCTTCAAGTAATACAAAAACAGCCAGGGAAGAAAACAGTTGTGCTAATCTTAGTGCCATGTGCTTCATCTATGAGCTAGTCATTATTTATGGAGGAGGTAGATAATTTTTTCAGCAATGCTCTCCATGAATGAAACAATCATGCCAGGCACTCTTGTGGTAAGGAAGTTGAAAAACAATATCTTAATCTTTTGCTACACTCTTCTCAGTACCCACTATCCTCTCACCCTCTCCCCAGCTTGGCAGGATGAATGGAATATTTCTTTTGCATACACACAATTCATCTTTTTTTTTTTTTTTTAAAACCACTTGTACAGTGTGTTTCTTACCAGTGTTACCATCTGTGGCTTTTAGAAGATGTAATCATCCCGAAGCTATCAGGTCACCTTAATATAAAGGCAGTCTAAGTGAAGTGCAGGTCTGGGAGTCAGCAGATCAGGGCTCTTGCTGTGGTTCTTCATCTACCTTAGTTTGACTTTGGACATATTATTTCACATCAGTGAGCTTCAATACTGAGCAAATTTTTATTCAGTCACACCTAGGACACTTTGAAAATGAAATATTTACACCCCTACCTCATCTTAAAAAGGATCTGAGCAACTGGCAAACAGACAAGTAATCAAAAGGATTAGTGTTTCAGGTCTTTGATCAGTGCCTCTAGAAGGCTTCACAGCCACAGCCTTTTTACCCTGACCTTGCTTCCTCTCCTGTGATAAGCTTTTTTCTTATCTGGGGAGTCAAGATCTTTCTTCCATCTTCTTTGGGAGAGATCTGAAGAGTGCCCAGCCTAGGATGTGATTATTGAGACCAGGGTTAAAAGTAAAGAGGAAATTTTAGGATCTAAGACTTGTAAGAACTTACAGTTGTAAGAACTGTAGAAACTTTAGCCAAATTGCCTTTTTCAAATAGTGAACTTGAGACTTTGAGAAGGGAATTGATCTACCTAGAGGCACATGGTAGAGCTGAGACCGGATTCCAGGCAGACTTGTGCATCAGTCAGGCTAGGTGTTTTCCAGGTTGTAAGAGAGGATTCAGTGTCATGGAAAGAGCTGGGGTGACCCCAGCTCTTGTGCTGATGTTACGGGTCTGTGGCTGTGTGATGATAGGCAAAAGAAGAGGCACTCCAAACTCCCAAGCTCTTGTATCAGATGAGCTCAGGACCTCTAGATTCTAGATGTCTAATAGACATTTGCTGGTTATAGCTGCTTGTGGGATTTCCCTAGTCAGGCTGTGGCTGTCATTATATACACCAGCAATGACAAAGTGAACAAAAAGGAAAACTACCCATTATTCTGGCACTTGAACTATTTTCCCGTTTCTGAAACCGTATACTATTTTACATCACCACTAACTGTATAGGACTTCTTTTCACTGTGTTTGACTTTACTGAATTGTTAAATCTTTGTTTATTTGACTGATTAACAATGATCTCTCATTTTGAATAGGTATTTTTTTGATTACTCGTGTAGTAAATTTTTTTTCTATGTTCATTGGCCATTTGTATTTAGTTTCATTTGTGGGTTGTTTTTTTTTCCCCCCCCCTTGTGAATTATCCATCTATATTCTTTGTTCAGATCCTGGTATATTCCTAGTACTAGGCTTGATTTCTCTGCCAGGGAACTATCAGGATGATAAAGCACTGTCCCTGACTGGGGGAACTCAACATATTCTTAGGGAGACAGACAGTTAAAGGCTAGATGAAACACTTCCCTCCTAGTACAAGGGACCCATTCAGGGCCTACATGAGGAGTCAGATGCTAGAAGCTAAACACGCTGAGATAGGTGGGTGACAGAGGCTAGGTGGCAGCCCTGAGTAATGTTATCTCTTACTTTCCCTGAACAGAGTTTTGCCGGATTGACAAGCCCCTGTGCGACAGTGAGGATGAGAAGCTCAGCTTTGAGGCCGTCCGCAGCATCCACAAGCTGATGGACGATGATGCCAATGGTGATGTGGATGTGGAAGAAAGTGATGAGGTGAGCTTTCTCACCCTGTCTGGCGCTCTTCTCTTCCTGTGTGAAATAGTCTCTGAAAGCCACCTAGACAGACTGCTCCCTGTGGACAGATGTTCTCTGATGCTTGCTTCTTCTCTAGGAACTCTTCCCCATCAGGAGAGATGGCTCTCAGCAGAGCAGCCCTCAAGAAGCTAGCCTGTCAGAGTGCAGCCTTTATGCCCATGTCTGTATCTGGACTGGCTCCCACATGGCTAGTCACATGACACTGACTGAGTGTGCTGTTTGAAGGGGAGAGGGAAGCTTGAGTTTTCCCTGGATCCTTATTGTAATCCTGCTGTGGATAGAAGTGATCAGTCGGTACTTACTTAGTGCTTGGCGTGTGGAAAAGAAGGCCAGGCAGTCAGATCCTGTCTTCTGGAAGCTTAAACTCTATTTGGGAGGAAGAAACAGATGTTTTTAGAAAGATCATTTTTGATTCCAGGTTGCAGTTGCTAGAAGCCAGTTGAGTGGTCCAGGTATTAAGAGCTAGAGGGATCTTTAGGATGGAGAACGTTCTGTTATTGTTTCCCCTTTTGGCATTACTACAGCTCCAACTTCACAGAGCCCAGAGGACATGGTCATCATGAAGAGAAGATTTAAGGGTTTGGATTGACTTTAAGCTCAACATGAGCCAGCAGTTTAGGGAAATTGCCAAGTTATGCCAACTCTTCAGTAGTGATAAGGTTTATGAAATGAAGGAGGAGGCAAGTCTCGTCTTTCTTCCTTGCTTGTTAGCCCACCTTTGAATTTTGAATTCAATTTTGTATCGCATGTTGTCAGAAGGTTTTAGAACAGTGAGAACCTAATTAGAAAAGAATGACATGAATGATGAAGGGTATGGAAACTATGAAATGGAGAGTATTGAATACAATTCAGCTCTGGTAGCATAGTGCCTAAGGTAC
This sequence comes from Orycteropus afer afer, assembly GCF_000298275.1. Classification (NCBI taxonomy): domain Eukaryota; kingdom Metazoa; phylum Chordata; class Mammalia; order Tubulidentata; family Orycteropodidae; genus Orycteropus; species Orycteropus afer. The sequence continues at coordinate 10,888,727 of NW_006921661.1, forward strand.
TTGACTGCTAACCAGAAGGCTGGTGGTTCAAACCCACCAGCCACTCCTCGGAAGGGAGGTTGGGCAATCCTACTTCCGTAGTGATACTGCCTCGGAAACCCAAGGAGGGGTCGCTATGAGTCAGGGCCGACTCGATGGCAAATAACAACAACAACAACATTATGTATGTGCCAGACCTTGTACCAGGCACTGGGGATGTGACAGTCAATAAGACAGACACAGTCTGTCCTCATGTAATTTATTATATATAGTGAAGAAACTCTAGTCTGGAGAAGAAGAGATTCGGGTAGTATAATGTCTGTCTTCAAATACATAAGAAGTAAAGGAGTCAGAAAAATAAAGATGATGATAACAGTGACAACTAGTATTAACTATCATGTATTGAACTCTTAACTCTGTGCCAGGCACAGTGTTAAGCTCTTTGTATAGTTACTGTTTGCCTTTTGAAGTTGGTGTTATTACCAAGGATTGGAGACTTGGAAAGATTAGGCATTTTGTTCAAGAGCACCCTGGATTTGAGCTCAGATCTGATTTCAAAGCCCATGCTCTTAAAGCACTGGTGTATTGTTTCCTGTATTCTAAGGACCAGTGTGGGGAAAGTAAAGGATAGGCATATTCTTCTAAAGTAAAGAATTATCTATCAGAGCTATCTTGTCATAGAAAAGTCTGGTTTGGTAGATAAATGAACTCTGTCACTAAAGATGGACAAGTAGAGTACAGAACTCCACTGATTGGTCAACAGAGGGGAGTTTATATTAAGTTGAGCTAGATAACATCCAAGGAATTCAAAGTAGGGGGAAAATAGACTTTGTAGAGGAAAAGTAGGATGTGGATAGAGTGGAAGGGGTGGGGCAGCCTGAGTGGTGGGGAACTAATGTGAACAAAGGTGTGCAGGTGGTATGAAGCATGGTTTAATTAGAAAGATTGGTAGAAAACTGCAGGACAGAAAATTGGAAAGGAAATTGAGGCCCAGGCAGCCAGGCTGAGATGTGTGTACTTGTTAAACAAGACAATTACGTGTTCTTAAGCAAGGGAAACAACCATTATGAAAGTACCTGAATTTTTGGTCACATCTAGAGCTGTGTGACCCTCAGTGGACAAAAAAAAAAAAAAAAAAAAATTTTTTTTTTTTTTTTTTTTCCTACTAAGAGTAGAACCATGGCCTTGGTGGTGAATGAAGCCTAGAAGTGTCCTGATCTCATCCCTAGGATCTGGCTACATGACGGGGACAGGGACAGCTAAGAAAGTGATATGATCCAAGATCTACAAATTCCTGGATATCTTTGTCATCCGCTCCTCCTTCTTTTTTCACTTTCTGCTAAATTGCTTTGTTAATGAGGAGAGGGAGAAAATGTTCTTTTTAGAGGAACGTTACCACAACAAAAAGCTCATCAGCACAAACTGTTCCAAAATAATGCAAAAGCTGTCACCCCACTCTTCTCTGCGCCAGGGGTGAGCTGTTCTTTTTCAGCACAGCTTCTGTCTTGCCTCGACTTCACATGCTCTCCCTGCCACCTCAGGCCTCTGCTGGTTAGAGAGACCTGCTAGTCTGGGTTTTCGTGATCAGTTGCAAACTATTGTACTCGACAAAGAAAGTAGGGGCAGTATAGTGTGTGTGCTTAGGTCATTCCAAACATATATGAGACAACCTTGGAGTTCAAGACCTAACTAGAAAGCTGGAGGACAGCTCATGGCTTAGAAGGTTGGGTAATACATGATGAGGTACCAGTAAAGAAACCCTGTTTGTACTGGTCATTGAGCACTTGAGATTTTTATGAACCATTTAAAAGTATTGCTGATTATCTGAGGACCTTAGCAAAAGTCTGAAGGGATGCTTATATATTCAATTTCATATTGGTGAGTTTTTCAGATAACGAAACTATAATGTCAGTGCTAAATCTTTCAAAACTTTAGCTATTTTTAAAGAACTCTTTCTTCTTACAGATTATTGTGAACGTGGTGTTAACTTTCTTTGAATAGTTTACAGCATGTCTTCAGGACCTCTTGCACTATTACTAAAGTGCCTAGATTCCTAAATGCATTGTTGTGATTGCTTCTTATAGTTTTGCTGTTTCTTCTTTGATTCATCCTCATTTCTAATTGCTGTATCTATTCCATCATGAGCTGTGAAATTATAAACTGAGGCCCATCAGGCATTTTAGAGAGACTATGTAAGTGTGAGTATAAAACAGCAGTGAGTTTGGTTTTGAGTAAAAGTGTGAGTTGGCCAGTTTGACTGCTCCAGGGCCATTTTTGCTTGTTTCTGTTTTAGGTAGCAAAGGTTTTGGATTGTGCACCCTTTAGGTGAGCAAGATGGCATTATTGGTAATGGTGCCCTTTATACAAAGCTGGCATAGAGTTCTACCAGGCTGGCAGTGTGGAAGTTCATGACATGCTTTCTACTCATACCCTTAGTGCGAACAATGCCCGTGGGAAAGTATTTGCTGCAGTGCGATGGTACTTTCAGGTTGTCTTTACAGTCTGACCTAGGTAGACAAGAGTGTGTCTATAACCACTGTCGCCTGACTGGACCAGACTCTTTGACAGCAGTGCTGTTTTCTTCTCTGAAGCCTACATGGACAATCATGGGCATTTATTCAGCCATTAAACAAATTCCTATTGAATACCTACTATGTGCCAGATGCTATTTTAGGGCTAGGAATACCAGAGTGAACAAAACAGGTAAGATCCGTGCTTTTATGGAGAACAGTTTTTTTTTTTTTAAATAAAGTTATAAACTTATTATGTCCCAGCAATTGTATACTTAGGTATTTACCCTATAAATGAAAACTTATGTTCACCTTAAAACCCGTAAATGAAAGTTCATAGCAACTTTATTCATAATTGCCAAAAACTGGATACAACCCAGATGTTTTTCACTGTGTGAATGGATAAACAAACTATGGTATGTCCATGCAGTAGAAAACTACTCAGCAATAAAAGGAAAGAACTATGCATGCCCAGAGTGTGGATGAATCTTAAAGGCATTATGCTAAGTGAAAGGAACCAGTCTCAAGAGGTTGTATACTATATGATTCCATTTATATGACGTTCTGAGAAAGGCAAAAACTATAGGGATGGAGCATGTATTAGTGATTACCAGAGATTAATGGTGTGGTACCAGAGATTAATGGTGTGGGGAGTGTTTGACTCGAAAGGGACAGAATAAGGGAACTTTTTTGAGTGGTGGAACTGTCCTAGATCCAGATTGTAGTGGCAGTTACATGAATCTAAATATGTTTTAAAGTTCATAGAACTAAACACCAAAAATAATAATTATAATAATTTCTTCATATGCTAATTAAAAAAGTTCTTAGCCTTGTCCCTGACATATAATACAAACTCAGTGAATGCTACTTTCTCCTTTGTGTTCCTCTGTGTTTCCAGAAAATCTACTTGTATCTGATAGTTCTATTTTAGTGCTTGTCTGATTGATATCTATTTCTCTCATCATATTTTGAGTCTTGTAAAGGCAGGGACTGATCTTATCTCACATGTCTCTGTTTGACCAGTGTCCAACAGAGCCTGGTACAGATTATGTACCTCATCACCTTGCTGAATGACTGGCCAATACCACTATAGCTTCATGGTGTCCGGCTGAGATGGAAGTCCTAAGCAGGGGGTGAGCACACTTTGTGGGTGGTAGGGATGAGTAGTTAGTAGTATGAGCCCAGGAAGATTTCACAAGAATCTATGAACCTGCAAGATCTACTTGTGATCCTGTAAGAGTTTGGGATGTGTGGTGTAGAAGTACAGCACAGGGTTAAGAGCTTGTACTCTGGAGCCACACAGACCTTGATTTGAACTTGGCTGTGCCTCTTATGAGCTGTGTAAACTTGGGAAAGTTACTTAATCTCTTTGTGCTTCAACGTCTTAATCAGGAATTGAAGTAATAATAATGGGCACTTTGTGAGGTTATTGAGAAGATTATATGAAATAATGCATATAAGCAAGTAGTGCAATGCCTGGCACATAGGAGAGGCTCAGTAAATGTTAGTTTTGGTTGTTGCTATTATTGTTTTTTGTGATTATACATTTTGAGGCAAACAAACTTCGTTTGAAACTTGGCTTCATCACTTACTAGCTATGTGACCTTAGCAAATAACTTCACCTCTCTTGGCTTCTTCAGCTGTTTGAGAGGGGGTGGTTCAAACCCACGCAACAGTTCCATGGGAGAAAAGACCTGGCAATCTGCTCCCATGAAGATGAGTCTAGGAAACCCTATGAGGCAATTCTGCTTTGTCATCTGCAGTTGCTATGAGTCAGAATCAACTCGATGGCACATAGCAGCAGCTCCTAGTAGGGTTGTTAGAATTTAATGCAAAGTTGCTGACCGTGAGTCCATGTCCTAAGTCCATGTTTTTTCCTTCCTTAGTGGGATGGTACAGAGAGGAAGGGCTGCCTGGATAGCAAGAATTCCAAGTTGGTCATATCATTATCCCATGGCACCACAGCACTTAGCTATGGGAGCCACCCCCAGCAGCTTGGCTGACTTGACTAGAGCTGGGACACTGTAGGAGGTAGTTCTATCTCTGGCTGATGGTAAGAGAGGAGGCCTCCATAATAGGGCAGGGTCACACATTTCTAGGGCCTGCAATTTCTCTGGCAGCTCACTCAGTCTCCTGTGTATGCTTCTGTACTTTATGGTATGGGTTGAGAACTTCTGATTTTTTTCCCTGCCTATCTGGAGGGCTATAGGATTTTGAATAACAAAGCCATAGTGTTATCAGGTCTGTTTGGACTTCAGTCAGGTAGAGACTGACTTGTTTTCCTCCCTTTTCCATTGTTCCACATAGAATGCTAGGTCCTGGGAGACTGTGAGAGTTGGGGAATGGTGGAAACTAGGACCAGGTTGAATTAGGGTTGGGGGGACTAAGCCTTGAGGGGTGTAGGTAGCAAGCCCACTTCAGTATACAGAGGGCCAGGAAGAACTTGGACTTGATGTTGTTGTTGTTGTTGTTGTTATGTGCCGTCGAGTCGGACCTGACTCATAGGGACCCCTCCTTGGGTTTCCGAGGCGGTATCACTATGGAAGTAGATTGCCCCGATAGGAAGGAGTATTTCGGGAGGAGCGGGAAAGCCCAATTTTGTGCACTAATTTGTGCGTGGGAGAAAGTTGAGGCAATCTGCTCTCATAAAGATTTACAGTCTTGGCAACCCTGTGGGACAGTTGTACTCTGTCAAATAGGGTTGCTTGAGTTGGAATTGACCTGACAGCATTTTTTTTTTTTTTCTTTTAAATAGCTGGGTTATGCCCAACAGTAATTACCACAATTACTAGTAATTTTCATTCCCTCTTCAGGCTTTGGGTCTCATTTCCTCATATCCACATCGCTGCAGAACCATTCTAACTGTTCCCTTGCCTCTGGTGTCTTTCCCACTTGTCCCTTTTATACCTGTTCCTAAGCTACATTTTGGTTCAGTCTCTTCTCCATGATTTCCCATTCTTATTTCATCTGGGAGCTCTGGTAGGGTAGTGCCTAAGGCACTTGACTGCTAAGCAGAAGGCTGATGGTTCAAATCTACCAGCCACTCCTCGGAAGGAAGGTTGGGCAATCTACTTCCGTAGTGATACTGTCTCGGAAACCCAAGGAGGGGTCGCTATAAGTCAGGTCGACTTGACGGCACATAGCAACAGCAACAACAACAACAACATTCCATCTGATTTCCTGTGCCTGGCATTCCATCCCTTCAAATCAGGTCTTAGCCTTCCTTAACTCTTTCATAACCAAATTATTTTCTGCTTTGAATTTTTTGTTGATATCATGTGTCTTTAGTAATATGTTAAAATCAAGAGAAAACATTTTTTGAGGTAATATGGATTTTGATACAATTACATGGGGCACATGTGTCCCAAGTTGACTCTAGTGCTAGAATTGGTGGGATAAGGTCCGTTTCTTCAGATTCATGCAACTATACAGGTCCCCACAGGCGGTAGCATGTACTATAACTGGATTAGCAGTTTCCCAAGAAACTTGAGGCTGAAAATGTTCATGGATGATATATGTCCTCTGGGTCATGAAAGGGTTAAAATTCTCTAGCCACTCCTACTAACTATGACTTTGGTTTGTTTCATAGTTATCCTGTGGTTATTTCTGGTTTCCTGTGTTTGCTGAGGTCGTTCTCCTTACCTGGAATTAACTTCTCATACCGCTCTCCTCAGCCCCTGGCTTTGTCTGTATCATTCTTAGCTGTCCGCTGGGATGCTCTGGCCTCACTTTTTTCATGAGCTTTTCCTGACTTTCCATCCCTACTGATCTCTCTCATCTCAATAGTAACTCCCATAGCACATGGTCTATATCTCTCAATTTAGCACTTAATTAGAAATTGTATTGCTTTGTGCCCTAATGATTTTGACTGTATTGTCTTGCCTGTACATTTGTCTTTCTGCACTGGTACTGCAATTACTACAGCACAGCTCTCATCAGGTCACACCCACCTGGCAAAGAGAGTGAGGTGGAAAGAGAATGTCTTTTTCCCATGTACCAGCCCCTGTGCCAGATGATCACATGGACCGTTTCATTTAATCCTCAACTACTCTGTGAGCTACATGTTATTGATTTCATTTTAGAGTTGATGAAACTATAAGTGAGTGACTTACCTTTGCTTACTTAATTAGTCTAACCTCTTCTGCTTTGCTTCACCTTGTTAGTTCTTGTTACAGTGCATTCCCTTACTCTGTGCTGTAAACATCCCACCCTAATCCCTTTACAATCGATTGACTGATTATATCAGATCACATCATAGGGGATGATTCATCATTATATAACTGCCAAACCATTGAGAATCATGGCCTAGCTAACACATATATTTTTGGGACACAATTCAATCCATGACACATACATACACTCTAGATGGAGATGAAATCACTGTAGTTGAAATAATAGGAAAGACTTAGAAAAAAAACATATACTAGAGAGGCACAGATGAAGAAAAGGAAAAAAAAAAAAAGGAAAATGAGAATGCTGACAAGCTGTGTGGCTGAGCAAAAATATACACCAGCTTTGAAGGAAGATGAGGGTTTTAGATCTATTTTTGCCAATTATTAGTTGTGTGACTGTCAAGGTCATGGCCTTGGAAAGTTTCTTAAACTCTTAGAGCTTCAGTTCCCTCACTGTCAAATGGGGCAATAATCCCAACCTTGAAGGATTATGGCAAACATTAAATGAAATGTATATGAAGTGCCTAGCTTGTGGTCCAGTATAGTACTGGTGTTACTATTTCTACTCCTACTGTGACTGCTACAGTGTGCTGGGCCTGTGCTGGGTGCTCTTACATATACTCTTTCATGTAATCTTTACAGGAAACCTATGAGATAGATTATCACTTTTTCCATATAATTGATAAGGAAACTGAGACTGAGTTAGCTCTTAGTTATCCATGTTTTTGGATTATTTCAAGTCAGATCTGCATGAGGCTGGCTTCCTTGGTGCCCTGCCCTCCTTCTCAACTTTTGGAACCCTGTAATATCCCTGAGGTAATTCTAGGCTTTTTGGTTCAAACTTCTATCCTTCTTGGAGACCAAGGGATGGTTTTGGACATGCTGGGGTCGCTTTCCCTTTGTCCTCCTTCAAATATAGGGTTACGTCCTATTTCTCTAATAGTCCTGTAGAGGACGGTCTTGACAAATGTAAATCAAGGTGAGACCTTACATCTACATAATGTTTTTCAGTTAAAAGTTACTTTCCTGTACATTATCTTATGTGATCCTTGCAGCCTTGTGAGAGAGATCTTATTTCTCCTTCTTTCACATGCCAGGTAAGGATTTTAAGTGGCTTGCTCAAATTCACACAGCTAATTAGAATTATACACAGATCTTCAGATCCTAAGTTTTATTATATTCCTTATATTATACTACAAAATAATTTTTAAAAAAATATTTTTATTGTGATTTGGGTGAAAGTTTCCAGAGAAAATTCATTTTCCATATAGCAGTTCACATATACTTTGTCTCATGATATTGACTGCGATTTCCCACAATGCAACAGCTCTCTTCCCACTTCCTCCCTATAGTTACCTCTTCCCTGTGTCCTTAACTCCCATGTACTCCTGCCCCCCGAGCTGTCTCCCTGTGCATACACAGCCCTTCTATTCTCCCATGAGTAATCTCTCTAAGGAGTGTATCTACCTAATGTAAATATTCAGCTCATATGCCTGTTTTTGAAGCCACAGGAGTGGGTTCAATTCCAGACCTGAAGGGCAGCTAGGGGTCATAGTCTCAGGGGGTTTCACCAGGTTCTATCAGACCAGCAAACCTGGTCCTTTTTTTTTTTTTTTTTAATGATTTTGAGTTTTGTTCCACATTATTTTCCCACTCTACAAAATAATTTTTTAATGTTACAGAAAAATTTACTTTTTGTGGAAGGATACAATACTGAAGATACCTTTTTTTCAATTGGTTTAGATTATTCATCATACACTTTCCTTCTTTCATTTAGTTTATAGAATTCTACAAGGTCTACACCCTTTGGTTTTCAATTTTTTTTTTTTAAAGCAGTGGAACCCCATTTTTCAAATGAAATTGTACATCAAGGTCCAATATATAAAACATAAAAGTGGAGCTGCTCATTATTCATAGTAGCTAAAAAACAGAAAGAGCCCAGATATACACTAGGTGATGAATGCTGTTGTTGTTAGGTGCCATCAAGTAGTTTCTGACTCATAGCGACCCTATGCACAGCAGAACAAAACACTGCCCGGTCCTGTGCCAGCTCCATGATTCTTGCTATACTTGAGCCCATTGTCGCTGCCACCATGTCAATCCATCTTGTTGAAGACCTTGCCCTCTTTTGTGGACCCTCCACCTTACCACGCATGACATCCTTCTCCAAGAAATGGTCCCTTCTGACAACATGACCAAAGTAAGGGAGACAAAGTTTGGCCATTCTCACCTCCAAGGAGCATTCTGCCTGCCTTTCCTCCAGGATAGGCCTGTTAGTTCTTTTAGCAGTCCATGGTACTTTCAGCATTCTTCACCAACACCACAGCTGAAAAGCATCAACTCTTCTTTCATCTTCCTCATTCATTGTCCAGCTCTCACATGCATATCAGGTGATTGAAAATACTATGGCTTGTGTCAGGCACACCTTAGTCCTCAAGGAGACATCTTTGCTCTTTAGGACTTGAAAGAGGTCCTTTGCAGCTGATTTGCCTAGTGCTATACGTCATCTGATGCTCTGACTGCTGCTTCCATTGGTGTCGATTGTAGAACCAAGCAATGTGAAGTGTTTGACAGTTTAAATCTTTTCTTCATTTATCGTAATGTTGCTTATAGGATGAGTTGTGAGGACTTTTGTTTTCTTTATATTGAGATGTAATCCATACTGCAGACTGTATTCTTCAATCTTCATCATTAAGTATTTCAAGTCATCCTCACTTTCAGCAAGCAAAGTTGTGTCATCAGCATATCACAGGTTGTTAATGATTCTTCCTCCAATCCTAATGCCATGTTCTTCTTCATATAATCCAGTTTCTTGGATTATTTGCTCAGCATACAGATTGAATAAGTATGGTGAAAGGATACAACCCTGACACACACTCTTCTTGATTTTAAACCACGTAGCATTCCCTTGTTCTGTTTGAACAACAGCCTCCTGTTCTATGTACAGGTTCCTCATGAGTATAAGTAAGTGTTCTGGAATTCCCGTTCTTCTCCATATGAGCCACGATTTGTTATGATCCACACAATCGAATGCTTTTGCATAGTCAATAAAACACAAGTAAACATCTTTCTGGTATTCTTTGCTTTGAGCCAAGATCCATCTGACATCAGCAATGATATCTCTTGTTTCTCATCCTCTTCTGAATCCAGCTTGCA
>NW_006921661.1:10900140-10911060 GCF_000298275.1 Orycteropus afer afer
GCTCACTAATGCCTAGGATATCAATCTTTATGCATTCCATTTCATTTTTTATAACTTCCAATTTTCCTAGATTCATACTTCATACATTCCATGTTCCAATTATTAATGGATGTTTGCAGTTGTTTCTCTTCAATTTGAGGCATGCCACATCAGCACATGGAGATCCTGAAAGACTTTATCTATGCCTCTGATGCTGCCGCTCTTTCGCAGTCCTATTTTGAGTGCCTTTTGACCCAAGGGGCTCGTCTTCCTGCACTGTGTTGGATGATATTTCTGAGCTATTCATAAAGTTGCCCAGTAATGTATCAGACAGTGTTTCTCTGCTATTCATAAGATTTTCCCTGGCCAGTTTTTGAGAAGCGGATGGCCTCCTCCTTCTTTCTAGTCTGTCTTAGTCTGTAAACTGTGTTGAAACCTGTGCACCATGTGCAATTCTGCTGGTATCTGAAACACCAGTGGCAGAGCCTCAAGCCTCACAGCAACGTACAAGCCCCACAGGATGGCAAACTGACAGACTAGTTTGTCTTCCTTAGCTGTTGGAAACCTCTGAGCCTTCCCCTTACCTAATTCCTACCTGGAACCTGCCACTTTGTGGTTCCTGGCTACTCCCTCCCTTTCCTGGCTCTAGGGGGCTGGGGCCTAGCCTTGCCTTCTGCCCTTTTTTACTTGGATATCCTGCTGCTCTGCAGGCCCCCAGTCTCTCCTGTTCCCTCCCTTTCCTGGTTTTAGGGGGCTTGGAGATATATATTACATATATAAAAATTCTATTTAATTATATACATTAAAAATATTGAATCTATTATTTATTGCAAGGATTTTGCTTACACAATTTTGGAATCTGGCTAAACAAGTCCAAAATCCATAGGGCAGACCATCAGGAAGGGCAGGAATGATGAACAGATAGATATACAAAATATGGTATATTCTTACTGTGGAATGTTATTCAGCCATAAAAAAGAATGAAGTATTGATAGATGCTAAAACATGGATGGACCTTAAAATCCTATTATGCTAAGTGAAAGAAACCAATCACAAAATACCACATTATATGATTCCATTTATGTGAAATATCCATATCTATAGAGGCAGAATTAGAGTAGTGGTTGCCAGGGGCTGTGGGGGGAGGCATAATAACTGGAACTAATCACTCCTCAGAAGGAAAACTGGGCAATCTACTTCTTGGTACTGCCTCAGAAACCCTAGGAGGAGCAGCTATGAGTTGGATCTGACTCGACGGCAGTGAGTTTGGTTTGGTTTGGTATTGCTAGTGGGAATGACTGCTGAGAGTGACTGCTAGTATGGTCAGGGTTTCTTTTTAGGGTGATGAAACTGTTCTAGGAATTAGAACTGTTCTGGTAATGAGTTACACAACCTTGTGAATAATCTAAAAACCATTGAATTGTATACTTTAAATGGCATGTAAATTATATCTCAGTAAAGATGTTGAAAAAAAATAAAGTGGAACTTCATTGGTTGCAATGATGGTTATCTGTCACTTGCCCTCTGCAACTCATCCCACAGGAATCTCTAGAGCTCTATTGAAAACATTTTAAAAATCATGTTGATTTCTGTTTCTGTTCCTCTACCCTCTACTTTGAAATGGAGAGGTGCTTCCAAGTCTGAGGTACCATGGTTTCTAGAAGTATAGATCCCTGCTTAACTAACTGACAGCTGGGTTGCCTGTGTTTCTGGGCAGGTGTAGCTGGCTTTTGAGACTGAAGGGCCCAGGGACATTCCCTTTGGGGAGAATTAAAAAAAAAATTTGTAGTTGGCACTGCTTCTGGGGAAGCTATGATGGCAGGAAAGCTGTAGGAAAAGAAACCAGGTGGTAATTACCTCATTCACATACCAGAACATGCATCGATTTCTTGGCCCTTACCAGATGGAGCTCCATGTGGGGAGATGTCAAAGGCAGCTGCCAAGTAGTCCTGGTTTTATTTTCCTTGGATTAACCTTCTGTTCAGGGCCTCCCTTTGATTTCCACTGCTGCTACCATGTGGGCCCCTGGGAAACAGTGTTCTCTTTTTGGTCCTGGACCAATTGTGGACATAGATTTTTTTTCCCCCTTGCTTTCTTTGTCAGCAGCTTTATGCAAAGCCAAAGGTTTTTTTTTTTTTTTTTTAATTTACTATATTCAAAGTAGAAGGCAGTTTGGTGATGCTGTGGTTAAGGCATCGGGCTACTAAACAAAAAGTTGGCAGTTTGAACCCACCAGCTGCTCTGTGGGAGAAAGACGAGGCAATCTGCTTCCATAAAGATTTACAGCCTTGGAAACCCTGTGGGGGTTGCTATGGGTTGGAATCAACTTGATGGCAATGGGTTTGGTTTTTTGGTTTTTATATACAAAGTAGAGAAAAAAGAAACTTTGCAAACAATTATCCAGATAATCTCAGTATAAGTTTCTGAAGTATATATTTCTTTTGTTGCATTAATTTTTCTTTCCCCCACAAAGGCTGTGACAGTTTGGAGGCATCTCTGGTTTTCTGCCTCCTAGCCCTCTGCCTGTTTCCTGGTGCAATCACCATCTTATCTCCTGCATCACAGAATGTTCTGATCCCCCTGCCCTTAATCTAGGCAAAACAGATTGAGGTCTGCCCACACTGGGCATGACAGAGATGACTGATACCATGAATGACATCATTTTTCAGGTGAAACCTGCTCTTTTGGCTAGGAAAATGTCCAGTCTTCATTCATGTAAATAGTTATAGGGTGGCCATGGCATCTACCTACTAGGAGTCTCTTGTCAATTTATAAGCTACTTCCTCATTGAGTCCAAGTTCTGGAACCTTGCTCATACTTCCAGTCCTAACTTTTGTGATTTTTTTTAAGAATAAACCATTTGGATATTGATTTTTTAGAAGTCTAAGCATTAGGTTTGAAGTCGGGCCTGCATTAAAATCCAGGCTTGCAATGTACTAGCTGAAAGGGCAAGTAATTTGGAGTCTCACTAAATGGCACAAACAGTTTGTGCTCTACTGCTAACCTAAAAATTGGTTATTGAAACCCACCCAGTGGTACTGTGGAAGAAAAGGCCCAGCACTCTGCTTCCATTAAGATTAAACTCAAACCAAACTCACTGCCATCGATTCCAACTCACAGCAACCTCCTTTGGGTTTCTGAGGTGGTAAATCTCTAAAGAAGTAGACTGCCCAGGCTTCCTTCTGTGGAGTAGCTGGTGGGTTTGAACTGACAGCCTTCTGGTTAGCAGTAAATGCCTTAGGCACTATGTTACCAGAGCTCCTTTCCATTAACATTATAGCTAAGAAAATCTTATGGAGTAAGTGCTCTAACACATGGGGTTGCCATGAGTTGGAATCGATTTTATGGTAACTAACAACAACAACAAAAATAGATGTGATAGTAAGATACTCTTCTTGTTGTTGAGAAGCCCTCAGACTAGAGAGAGAAGCAGATATGTAAACAGGCAAGGCCAGTAGCACATTTTAAGGGCTGTCATGGTGGTGTGCAGAGAGGACTGTGGGAGTTTCAAGGTGAATCAGGGTGCCCTGATCTAATATGTGCTGGTGTAGCAGAAGACACATTGTCAGCTGGCACTCAGGCAAGGATGCCAGTTGCCAGACAAGCTGAGCTACCATCAGAAGGAGTAGGCATAGTTTGCAATCTGTCCCAGGGCCACAGACAGATACAGGATAAGGCAGCAGCAATCCCAGATGGTACCCCTCATGTTTCCAGGAAAACCCAGAAGGTGGCTTGCTTTGACAGACAGGGAAATTCTTTCTCACTAAGCAGATTGTTGCACCCCCTTCCCCCTTTATGGGTGACTCTGCTTTGTCTCTTCTGTGTCAACAGGGAATCCTGTTGATTAGGTGTACTTGTAAGGCTTCTCTGTGTGTGTCTGTGTATGTATATATGTGCCTTTGTGTTTGTGCTTCTTTTTGTGTACATCATTTTGTGTTTGTGGGGGTATCTTTGTTTCTATATTCAGATGTGTCTCTGTGTTCAAAAAGAAGTAGAAGGAAGGGAGAAAAACTGAGCCACGAAAGCAAAGGCTGAGAGAAAGCCCATAAACCAGGTCAAGGACCAAGGAGAAAGTTGAGGGCAAAGGGTTAGGCCTCCAGTATAGTGTGCAGGTCCTGGAGATGAAAGCAGAGCCAGCAATATAATCAGAATCAGATGTTGTTAGTCGAGGATTGAACCTGCAAAGTGGTAGACAGAGTGTAAGGGTCATCTAGAAGCCAGAAATGGTCAAGTCAGTAGAGATAGAAAAGGCCTGCATCAGAGATTAAGCTTCTGACCTTTCCTACCTAAGGAAGAATCAGTGCCTGGCTCACTTTCAGGTCTGACTTATATCTTTGTGTGGTTTGTTTGTATGTGTATTTACACAGGTTTCTGTATACATGTCTGTATCTGTATATGTGTAACATTCAGCATACTTCATAGCATGAAGAAGAACTGGTTTCCAACGCAGTGTCATTTAGGGTCAATGACATTGCCTTCATTTGTTCTCATTTCTCTCCTTCCCTGTTACTTTCTTTTTCTCTTTCTTCCATAAACATGTTGAGTGTCTGCTCTGTGCTAGGTGCTAAGGATGCCAAGACTAATACGCATTGCTGTAAAGTCGAATTCCAACTCATAGCAACCCTATGAGTAGAATTGCTTCATAGAGTTTCCAAGGTTGTAAATCTTTACAGAAGCAGACTGCCATATTTTTCTCCAATAGAGCACTGATGGGTTTGAACTGCCAACCTTCTGGTTAGCAATTGAGTACTTAACATTGTACCATCAGGCCTACTACTGAGGAGATTAATGAGAAAGAAAAATTCCCTACTCACAGGGGCTCACATATTACCATTGCCATTACCATCCAGTTGATTCTGACTCATAGCGACTCTATAGGATAGAGCAGAACTGCCCCATAGGTTTTCCAAGGCTATATATCTTTATGGAAGGTGACTGCCACAGCCATCCTTCTCCTGTGGAGCAGCTGGCAGGTTCAAACCCCAGACCTTTCAATTAGTAGCCGAGCACTTAACCACTGCACTACCAGGGTTCCTTTTGCTTACATCTTAGTGACATACATGTTCGATTCTGATATAATAAGTTTTATGACAGGAGATAAGCTATGGAAATACAGAAGAAAGAATTATTTGCTCTGTAAACTTTCACTCAAATCACCATAAAAAGTTAAACAAACCAAAAAAAAAAAAAAAAGAGAGAAGGAATTTAACTTATCCTAGAAAGATGAGGCAGTCTGGAAACCCTATGGAGCCAGTTCTACTCTGTCCTATAGAGTCATTATGAGTCAGAATTGGCTTGATGGCTCTGGGTTTGTTTTTTGGCTAGGATGTCAGGAAAGACTACCCAGAGAAGTGAAGTCTAAGATGCGTTTTGAGAAATGAATAGGCATTAACCTGGGGGAAGAGGTGAGAAGGATATTCTAGGCAGAGGAACAAGTGTGATGTACTCAGGGATATGTGAGTCAGTGGTTCTTTTAACTTGAAGATAGAATATAAGAGCAGGGCAGCATAAAAGGTTGGAGATGACACTGGAAAGGCAGACATTGGCCGAATTCTTGCTGTACTGAGGAACTTGGATTTTGTCCCAAAGATGATAAGCTAGAAGAATTGTAAGCAGAGCTGGCTCCAATTTTGTCAGGAGCAGACTTTTCAGAGGAGATGAAACTGGAACTTTGTTTTTAAAGACGAGCAGGAGTTTACCAGATGAAGTAAGGAGGAGCATTCCAGGAAAGGAGAACTTTATGAACAAAGGCAGGGAGACAAAAAATATGGCAGGTTTGGGAGACATCTGTAGGGAGGTGTCTGGAGAACAGTTTCTTCGTCTATAAGGTAGAGGCACCACTAATATAGGAGCTCTGGTGGTGTAGTGCCTAAGGCATTTGACCACTAACCAGAAGGCTGGTGGTTCAAACCTACCAGCCACCCCTTGGAAGAAAGGTTGGGCAATCTACTTCCGTAGTGATAGCGCCTCAGAAACCCAAGGAGAGGTTGCTGTGAGTTGAAATCGACTCGATGGCAGTGAGTTTAGTAGTTGCTTCTTCTCTGTTCCCCTCAATGCCCAGCAGCATCAGGCATCTCTAGTAAAGGAGCACTAATGCCAAGCAAGGAGTCTTGGTGCCACAGTGGTTAAGCACTTGGTTGCTAACTGAAAGGTCAGTGGTTTGAATGCAGGAGAAAGATGTGGCTGTCTGCTTCTGTGAAGATTGTTGTTGTTGTTGTTGTTGTTATGTGCCATCGAGTCAGACCTGACTCATAGCGACTCCTCCTTGGGTTTCTGAGGCGGCATCACTATGGAAGTAGATTGCCCAACCTTCCTTCTGAGGAGTGGCTGATGGGTTTGAATCGCCAGCTTTCTGGTTAGCAGTCACGTGCCTTATGTTGTTGTTGTTATGTGCTGTTGAGTCGGCCCTGACTCATAGTGACTCTTCCTGGGTTTCCGAGGCAGTATCACTACAGAAGTAGAATGCCCAACCTTCCTTCCGAGGAGTGGCTGGTCGGTTTGAACCGCCAGCCTTTTCGTTAGCAGTCAAGTGCCTTAGGCATTACGCTACCAGAGCTCTGTGCTATTACAGCCTTGGAAACCCTATGGGACAGTTCTGCTCTGTTCTTTATGGTTGCTGTGAGTTGGCACCAACTCAATGGCAGTGGGTTTAATGCTAGGGAGGTCCACATATGCATGAACCTTAGCCATTTGGCATTGGGTGAGGACCATGGCCTCTTTCATCTAGCCATCTGTTATCTTGAGGAAGAAGGTTAAGATTAGAAGTTGCCAGAACCCAGAGGCTGCATACTGGTTAAGTCAGGATAAACCATTCTCCACAGTATAAGCCCTCTGGCCAAAGGGCCTTGTCTCAGAATAATCAAACATGTATCAATCCTTTTTACATGTAGAAGGAACCCTGGTGGCTTAGTTGTTAAGTCCTTGGTTGCTAACCTGAAGCTCAGCAGTTCGAAACCATCAGCTGCTCAACTGGAGAAAGGTGTGGCAGTCTGCTTCTGTAAAGATTTACAGCTTTGGAAACCCTGTGGGGCAGTTCTACTCTGTCCTACAGATGCTATAGTCAGAATCAACTTGACAGCAATGGGTTTTCTTTCTTTTTTTTTTTTTTAACAAACAGGGACTGTAATGGACTGTGCCTTAAATTATCTCATTTTCTCCACATGGTAACTCTGTGAGGTAGTCTGCATTTTGCAGGTTTATGGTGACAAAAAGGGCAAGTGACAGAGATGGGATTTGAGTTTGTATCAGCGAGATTCTTTTTCCTATACAGGCATACCTTGGAGATTTTTTTGGTTTTCCAGCACATATAAAAGTTATGTTTGTACTGTAGTATATGAGTTGGGGCCGACTCGACGGCACATAACAACAAAACAACAATACTCTATTAAGTATGCAATAGCATTATGAAAAAATTTGAAATGTTGTGAGAATTACCAGAATGTAACAGAGACATGAAGTAAGCACATGCTCTTGGAAAAATGGCTCTGGTAGATTTGCTTGAAGTAAGGTTGCCACAAACCTTCAATTTGTAAAAAACATACTGTCTACAAAGTGCAATAAAATGAAGCACAATAAAATGAGATATCCCTGTATGACACTTCACAAGCCTTCTGTTATCTCTGGATGGTGAGCAAGCTCCCTGATTAGTTGGCTATGGAAACCTGTGAAGTCCCAGGCAGCTTGAAGGGGTGATGCTGGGGAGAGGGTTGCTGGACTCTGTCTTTGGGCTTGAGCCAAGGCAGTTTTCTCCTCACAGAACATGATTCTTGCCTTTAAGAACCGGCTCTCCCTTCTGTATCTGTATCACTTAGGTGTTGTCAATGTGTGTGATTGACCTCTGTCTTCTGATCCCAGCACAGGACCTGTCATACAGTAACTGCTCAGTAAATGCTAGTTGAGCAAATGAATAAGCAATTAAAACCCAAAAAAACCAAACTCACTGCTGTGGAGTTGATTCTGACTCATAGAGACCCTATAGGGCAGAGTAGAACTGCCCCATAGGATTTCCTAGGCTGTAAATCTTTATCGGAGCAAACTGTCACAGTTTTCTCTCACTAAGCAGTTAGTGGGTTCAAACCACGGCTCTTTTGGTTAGCAGCCAAATGCTTTAACCACTGTGCCACCAGGGCTTCAAGAATAAACAATTACTACTTCTTAATAAACCAAAAAACCCACTGCCATCAACTCAGATCTGACTCATAGCCACCCCTCCTTGGATTTCCGAGGCAGTATCACTACAAAAGTAGATTGCCCAATCTTCCTTCCGAGGAGTGGCTGGTGGGTTTGAACCACCAGCCTTCTGGTTAGCAGTCAAATGCCTTAGGCACTATGCTAGCAGAGCTCCCACTTCTTAATAAAGGCTTCTGGAATTTCAAATGGGTATACTACTCCTTTCTGCCTTTTCTTGTGGCACTTTAGCATCTAGTAGGAGATTTTCCTCTTAAGAAAATGTTCTTTTGTATTGCTCATTGATAAATAAACCTAAAGCTTCCTTCTCAGAACTGATTAGAAGCCAGACGGTTCTTGAGGGGGCCATGAATTTGTCTTATTCATTTATAGCCCCTGCTTCTGAGTGTCTTCCCCCTACCCTCACTGCCCAAAGATGAGTGGCCTTTAGAAAGAACACATGGTGAGCTCTTGACCCTTTTACTAAGTTGATAAAGCTTGTGTACTATTTTGGAACTCGAGTCCAGTAGGATTTCCTGTTGTTGAATGCTTGGCTGGGCTTATGAATGTCCTGGGGTCTTGGAAAGACAGACTGGGAGAGGTTGTCATGGGGACAAACTGAGAGGGGACTCAAGGCTGCCTCTTGTTCATAGGATTTGTATGGGAGAGAGACTTCCCTGTCCCTGAAGCCAGGTGGAGGGGGGATTAGGTGCCTGTAGCTCAAGTCATCAGTCTGTGACCTACTTGATGTTTTGTACAGTTTGTGAGCTAAGAATGGTTTTTACATTTTTATATAGTCGGGAAAAAAAATTCAAAGAACACTATTTTTTGATGTGTGAAATTTATATAAAATTCTAATTTGAATGTCCATAAATAAAACTTTATTAGCACACAGCCTCTCCTATTCATTTACATATTGTGTGGCTGCTTTCATAGCAGAGGAGCAGAGTTGAGTGATTGTGACAAAGACATTATGGCTCACCAAGCCTAAAATACTTATTGTCTGTCTCTTTAGAAATTGGGTCTAATCCATCTATCTATTTCTATATATATTTTATTGTAATTTGGGTGAAAGTTTTACAGAGCACATTCATTTTCCATACAACAGTTCACATACACTTTGTGTCATGACACTGACTACAACTTACCCCAATGCAACAGCTCCCCTCCCACTTCCTCCCAATAGTTACCTCTTCCCTGTGTCTATCCCTCCATGCACTCCTGCCCCCTGAGCTGTCTCCCTGTACATAAACAGCCCTTCTTTCTCCCATGATTGTTCTCTCCAAGAAGTGTATCTACCTCAGGTAAATGTTCAACTCATATACCTGTCTTTTGTTTGACTGGAAGCCATACGTGTGTGTTCAATTCTAGACCTGAAGGGCAGCTAGGGCCTGTAATCTCAGGGGTTCCACCAGGCTCTACCAGACCAGCAAACCTGGTCTCCCCTTTTTTTTTCCCAAATGATTTTGAGTTTTGTTCCACATTGTTCTTCCTCTCTATCCAGGATCTCCTACATAGATCCCCCTCCGAGCATATGACAGTGGTAGCTGGGGACCATCTAGTTCTTCAGGTCTCATAGTCGTGTAGGCTGCAGATCGCATGGTGTACCAGTTGCCAGGACTAATTGTTTCCATGAATCTTTGTTTTTCTTCATTCTACTTTGCTCTGGATTAGGAGAGACCCATCATTGCATTTAGATGGCTGCTTGCAAGCTTTTAAGATCCCATTCGCTACTCACCAAAGTCGGAGGTGGAACAATGTTTTGTATAGTATGTTATGCCTGCCAATTGAGCTCGATGTCCCCTGCAACTATGGTTCTGAGCCCACTGCTTCAATGACTTGGTCACTCTGGGTAGCTGGCTGTGACCAAGAAATGACTACAACCTTGTCCCTTGGCAGCTCTACTATAACCCCTGGGAATTGAGATCATACAAATACACTTAATAGGACCATTATCTGCCAACCCTATATATGGTCTTGGGTACACTCCCCACTTCATAGACATAGCTAATAGTTCAGCCTGTCCACCATCTATCCACCTATATACCCATGTTTGCCTTCAGTGGCAATGCAGTAATGTATGTGCAAAAGGGTTCATCTTTGTTGTCTGTACTTCCCATGTACTTCTCTATGTCTTCCTCTTCCTCAGTGCCACCATGCTGATCACTCACATCTGGTACATTGCCCTTCTCTTCACCCAAATCAATACTTACCTCTACCTATCTAAGAGTGTTCCCTCCCCTCCCCTCCCACCCCTGGTAACCAACAAAGAAAATTTCCTTCCATAGATAAACCTTTCCTTGACTTTTACAATAACAGACTAATACAATGTTTGTCACTCTGCATAATGTCCTTCAAATTCCTCCATGTTATGTGGTGTTTTACAGATTCTAGGTTATTCTTTAGGGTTGCATAGTATTCCATTGTGTGTGTACCATAGTTGGGTTATCCATTCCTCAGTTGATGGACACATAGGTTGTTTCCATCTTTTGACTATTATAAATAGTGCTATAATGAACATGGGTGTGCATATGTCCGTTCTTGTCATGGCTCTCACTTCTTTAGGATATTATATACCTAGTAATGGAATGGCTGGGTCAAATGGTATTTCTAATTCCAACTTTTTAAGGAATCACTATACTGCTTTCCACAGTGGTTGTACCATTTTACAATTCCACCAGCAGTGTATGAGAGTCCCAATCTCTCCACATCCTTGCCAGCATTTGTTACTTTCTGTCTTGTTGAACTTTGCTACTAGTGCTGGAGCAAGATGGT
>NW_006921661.1:10914485-10916028 GCF_000298275.1 Orycteropus afer afer
GAAGTGCTCTGTAGATGTCTATAAGGTCAAATTGGTGGATTGCATTGTTTAGCTCTTCTGCATCTTTGTTGAGTTTCTTTCCAGTTGTTCTATCTTTCATTGAAAGTGGTGTATTAAAGTCTCCCACTATGACTGTGAAGTCATCTATTTGGCATTTTAACTCTTTTAAAGTGTGATTTATGTATTTTGGGGCTCTTTCATTGGGTCCATAACTATTTATTATGGTTATATCTTTGCCTGGGCCAAAAACCACTCTGAATTATTTGTAATTCCTCTTAAATCTCATAACCATTGTTATTGAGCTCTACCTTCAAAATATATCCAGAATCCATCCACTTCTCATCACTACTCCATTACAGGCACTGAGACTTAATAGCCTCTGAATAGGTCACCATGTCACCTCAGTGTAGCAGCCAGAGAGCTGTATCTTTTAAAATATAAGCCAGATCATTTGACTCCTCTGCAAAAAACGCTGCAAGAGCTCCATTTTCATTCAGTGTGAAAGCAAAAGGCACCACAAGAGTCACCAGGGCCTTACGTGATCTGGCAACCCAGTTACCATTCTGATGTCCTCTCCTATTTCTATCTCCTATGGTTGCTCAGTCTAGCCACATTCCTTGAGTCCTCAAACACTCCTTGCTGTCTTCTTAGGGCTTTGGCTCTAGCTCTTTCTTAGCTTTGTCTACAGTATTCTTCCTCCGGATAGCCACTTTGCTAACTGCCTCATATTCCCAGATACTTTATGTCTTTGTACATCCATTACTTTATCAGGGAGACTTTTCCTGTGTCACTCTGTTTCATACCTAAATATATGCTCTTACTCCAGCCCTGGCAATCAGATCCTCCTTACACATCACTTTTTTTTTTTTCCCTAAAAAGAAGTTATCTTTTGCATTCTGTCATTTACTCGTTATTTTATCGTTTATTGCCTAGGTAATAAGCGTAAGCCAAGGAGTCTGTTGTGTTCACTGTTACTTCTTTGGCACCTACAACAGTGTAGATCTTCAATAAATATTGTTGAATGAATAACTGAATGAATGAATAAATCTATTTAAAAAGGAACAGATTTTTTTTTTTGTGTGTGTGTGGATTCAAATTTCTGAGTTACTTGTTTTCAGCCTCAAGAACTTTCTTTACTACTTTGTAACATGTCTGCAAGCAATGGATTCTCTCAGTGTTTATTTATCTTGAAATGTCTTTGTTTCACCAACATTTTTTAGAGATAGTTTTGCTAAGATTCTTGGTTCACAGTCTTTTTCTTTCAGTATTTTGAATATATCTTTCCCCTGCTTTCTGGTCTCATAGTTTTTGACTAGAAATCAGCATTGTGAAGCCTCTTATGCTCCTTAGGGGTGCAGTCTTGGGTATGCTCACAGTCACCTGTGACAGTGGTTTCAAGCAGGACTCTCTTTGACTGTCTCTTTCCCAGGCCACACCCAGCTGCTAAGATCCAGTAAAATTGTTGGCTGATTGCATTATTGTTTTTAACAATGCCCTGGGGCATAAATTGTTCCAGAGATTGATCCAGTCAAATCCAGGCTTC
>NW_006921661.1:10916743-10933301 GCF_000298275.1 Orycteropus afer afer
AGGACAATGTTTTGTATAGTATGTTATGCCAATTGAGCTTGATGTCCCCTGCGACTATGGTCCCAAGCCCGCAGGATCAACTACTTGGTCCCTCTGGGTAGCTGGCTGTGACCAAGCAATGACCATAACCTTTGAAGGGATAGTTCTTGAAGTCAGTGTTTGAGATTTGGTGTTTCTCTGGTTCTCTCTGGTTAACTAGCCAGTGTATCCTGTATCCTGTATCCTGTATCTCAGGTGAATCAGGGAGCTCTGGTGGCACTAGTGCCTAAAACATTTGACTGCTAACCAGAAGGCTGATGGTTGTTGCAAATGAAGTCAGTTCCTTTGAGAAGAGATTTGGAGCTCTCTGTTTTACGATCTGCATTTACTTCCAGGCAAAATTTTAAGCTAGTGCTCTGAAGTTTACTCTGTGACAGTGATATGCTTATCTTTGAGTGAGCCTCCTGCTTTTGCAGCTGAGTGCTTGGTGAAGGGGTAGACAGTAGTAGCCTCAGGTCTTCTTGGCTTGCCTCTCTCACTGCTGTCTTATGAGCTAGAGGCAAGGGCAGTTGAGGTCTCAGTATTCTCAGTGGCATCAGATCGGAAGTAGAGCCTCCATTCCATGAGTGGGGGCTGGTTGGAAGAAAGGAGCCCCCAACTCTTGGACATATTCACCTGGGACTTAGCCTTAGCAGCAGGTAGCTGGGGGCAGGATGAGAAATAGTAACATCCTGCCCCTTCCTAAAGATACCCCTCTGAATGGGAGCTGGGGAGAGAGAGGTCCTGTATTCTTTTGTTTTTTTCTCCATAGTTTTCTTGGCTTTAATCTTTTTTTTTCTTTCATTTTTTTAAAAAATTGTGATTTAGATAAAAGTTTACAGAGCAAATTCACTTTCCATACAGCAGTTCATACACACATTGTCTCATGACATTGAGTACAATTTCCCACAATGCAACAGGTTCCCTCCTACTTCCTCCCAATAGTTACCTCTTCCCTGTGTCCACCCCTCCATGTACTCCTGCCCCCTGAGCTGTCTCCCTGTATATACACAGCCCTTCTTTCTCCCATGATTATTCTCTACAAGGAGTGTATCTGCCTCAGTTAAATGTTCAACTCATATGCCTGTCTTTTGCTTGGCTGGAAGCCACAGGTATGGGTTCAATTCCAGACCTGAAGGGCAACTGGGGGCCATAGTCTCAGTGGTTCCACCAGGCTCTATCGGACCAGCAAACCTGGTCCCACCCTTTTTTTTTCCTCCAAATGATTTTGAGTTTTGTTCCACATTGTTCCTCCCTCCCTATCCAGGATCTCCTACATAGATCCCCCTCCGAGTGGTTGACAGTGGTAGCCGGGCACCATCTAGTTCTTCTGGTCTCATAGTCATATAGTATGAGGATTGCATGGTGTACCAGTCGCTTGGACTAATTGTTTCCATGAATCTTTGGTTTTCTTCATTCTTCTTTGCTCTGGATGAGGAGAGAACCATTGTTGCATCTAGATGGCTGCTTGCAAGCTTTTAAGATCCCAGTCCCTACTTGCCAAAGTAGGAGGTGGAACAATGTTTTGTGTAGTATGCTATGCCAATTGAGCTTGATGTCGCCTGAGACTATGGTCCTGAGCCCACCGGTTCAACTATTTGCTCCCTCTGGGTAGTTGGCTGTGGCTAAGAAGTGACTACAACCTTGTCCCTTGTCAGCTCTACTGTACACCTGGGAATTTTTACAGAACATACAGATACACTTGAAGAACCATTGTCTGCCAACCCTATACATGGTCTTGGGTAAACTCTCCCCTGCACAGACATACCTAATAGTTCAGCCTGTCCATCCATCTATCCACCTGTGTACGCATGTTTGCCTTCACTCACAATGCAGTATTGTATGTGCAAAAGCATTCTTCTTTGTTGTCTGTACCTCCCATGTACCTCTCTATGTCTTCCTCTTCCTCAGTGCCACCGTGTTGATCACTCACATTTGATACATTGCCCTTCTCTTCACCCAAATCAATACTTAATCTCTACCTGTCTAACAGTGTTCCCTATTCTTGACCTGTATTCTTGACCATGTGAGTATTGAGTGGAATTTTCATCTTGCTGTGCTGGGAATGGGGAGTAAAGGAGCAGGTTTTGGTTCAAATGCCATAGTTTCTATTCTTGCTGTGTTTTGGTAAATTTTCTTGAATAAATGTATCTTCATTAGCCTTATATCCTTAGGACCATTTCTAGAGGCTTTAAATGGCTGTTTTATTGAAACATAAATTTCACAGTGGGCTGCTAGAGCTTCTCATACTGTCATGCCAGAAGTCCCATCTAACCCATTAATTTGTGTAAGCATTCTTTCCCATAATGTGATCTGTCCCAGTGTTGTGTATTTATCCTATGTAAATGTGGCAGTATTGACCCTAATTAAGAAGATAATGCCTTATCTCACAGGAAATTATTTCTAATTAGTGATTTATTTCTGTCCTCTTCTCAGAAGACAAACATTCCCCAGCTGGTAGTCCTTGGCTAGCTTCGATTCGGTCCTCCTGATAGTTTACAGGAATGGAGGTGCCAGAATTTTAGTCTTTGCCATCCTGTTCAGGTACCTGGCAAAGCTGCAACTTTAGATGCTGCCTCTAGGATTTGACCTGTATCAGTGCCCAATGTCATAGCCTGAGGACATCAAGGATGATGCTGTGCCATGGACTGAGCTTTCTCATCAACCCCACTTGGATTCACTGTACCTGCATGTGTGCTGAGTGCTGGAAATACAGAAGTAAGAGGAAAGGTGAAATTGCTTCCTTGAAGGAATTCCTCTCTGGTAGAAACAGCAATGCAAACAGATGAAGATACTATAGTGTGATAAGTGACTACTGTGAGAGTCACAGAAGAACAAGGTCTAAGTTAGCTTTAGTTACATACAGTCACTGATCTGGGTCTGAAGAGGTGAGCAGGAGAAGGAGAGCATTCTAGGTGAACGAATATCTTGTGCAAAGACATTGGACTTTACAGAGTCTGGTAATTTCAAGTAACTCATTATCATTGGGTGTGGGAGGAAGTGAAAGTTGATGTCCTTAGAAAAGCAGATAGGGGCCAGCCCAGAGAAGGTCTTGCATAAGAATGTGAAGTTTCGATTTTAGATAGATGTAAAGTTTTCAAAGTAAAAATCATAAAGTACAACAGAAAGGACCTTAGACATCAGTAGAGCACAGTACCTTGTTTTAATTCTGTTTGTCTCTGATTTCCTAACAGATGGCCTTTATATAGGAAGCACTCAGGAACTGGTCATCTTCTATCTCCTCTATGGCTCTCATTTACATATCTAATAGTGGATCCTGGGGTTATATATTTTTAGTGTCTTTATATTCTTATGAGATATTAAAAAAATGTAATTAATAAATAAGAGCTTATTTTGTGCCAGCCACTATTAATTCTTTATGTGAATTAACTCATTTAATAACCAATCACCCCTCCAATAAGGGGACATTAGGAGGTTTGCTACTACTTTTATCTCCATTTTACAAAGGATGTACATGATACACTTAAAGGAAGTGGTAGAACCAGAATTCAAACGCAGTAGTCATTCTGACTCTGGAATCAAGCTATGCTGAATTCAGACTAGGGTAACCCTTGGGTATTTAGCTGAATATCTTTGTTTTATATTGGCTGGCAATTGGGGGCACTTTTCCTTCCTTCTGTTCGGTAGATATAATATGCACTGACTAGCTATTTTAAGCTAAGCACTCTACTGGGTATTGTAGGGCAAATGCAAGTAAGACACATTCATTCAGTCATCTAATAACCATATATCCTGCTCTGTGCCAGGCCCTATGCTTGGAGGTGGGCTCACAGAGCTCAATTAATTATTCATTTAGGTGTCTTAGAGATTATGCAAGACACTGGGTAAAGAGATAAATGATAAATAAAATACAGTTTCTATTTTTGGGTTGCTTAAGGAGAGTAAGAGGGACATAATTAAATAGTAGTTATAGTATAATGGGACAAGTACTGTCATAGGTGTACATATACCCTGAGAACTAAGGGAGTAAGTAGGATGGAGCAATTAACTTGCCTGGGAGAGGTCTGGAAAACTTCATAGAAGCGGTGACTTTTTTTTTTTTTTTTCTCAGCAGACAGAGGGAGAAACTATTTTTTTTAATGGAGAACCATGTACAAAGGCTCAGAGATATGAGCATGATTTGTTCAGGGAGTCTGAAGTGGCTTGATGTGTTTGGAGTAGGGGTTGGCAAACTTTTTTTTTGTAAAGGACAGACAGTATATATTTTAGGCTTTGTAGGCCATACAGTCGTTATAACTACTCAACTCTGTCTTTATAGTACTAAAGCAACCATAAGCAATACATAAATGAATGAGTGTAGCTATGTTTCAATAAAACATTATTTATGAAAACAAGCAGTGGGCTGCATTGGACCATGGCCAGTTTCCTGATCCCTAGAGTATAAAGTATCTAGTAGGGAGAGAGAATGCTAGGAATGAGAGTGGGAAGTCTATGGGCCAGACTGTAAAAGGCCTTTAATGGCAGGCCAAGAGGCTGGGCTTTATCTTGTAGGTAATTTAGAGCCATGAAAAATTTTAAACATGTGGTTTGATACAATTAGATGTGTACTTTACAAAGGCCGTTATAGTGACTACTATGGTAGATGGACTGGCAGAAGTGAGACTAGATGCACAAAGATGAGTGAGAAATAACTGGCTTGTTCCTGTCCTTGTGCAACAGCTTCTGATCTCATTGGGTACAAATACTTCATCCCATGAAATCCATGTCCCAGAACTGTGTATATACAGCATTCAGAGCTGTTATAACTAAAATATGGGTCCTTGCTAGATGTCCTCAACAAGAATTAAGAAGCTGCTCATATCTGGGGTAGGTGATTTGTGGATTGTAAATATTGTGTGTGAAGAAAAGCAAGAATGAAGGTGGTGCATTTTAGCTTGAAAGACATGGAAGAGAGGAGCAGTGACCAACAAGCTTGGAAAGAGGAGTCATGGGTTCTAAGGAAGAACCCAGAAGACTTGCTGTGATCCATGCACCCAAAGTGTGCCATTCCTCTTCTGGCTCTGTCAAAAGATGGAGCTGGGCCTGGTTTGTGGGAATTCTAGAGAGAACTCTGCTCGCACCCGCACCCGTTCACTACCACTTGATACTTGGGATGGAGTTGTGTGTTTTGTGCCACTGCCAAGGAGATCACTTTTCTGAGCTCAGAGAGCTAAATATACTAGTGACAGCTGGTCCTTTGGCTCTTTGGAGAGCTATTGAGTTGCAGCTCTAGCCAATGCTACATTTCTCATGGTAAGGAAAGAATTTTAGGGAGCCTTCTTAGACCTTCCTGAGGGAGGAGATGCTTGTTCTGAATCTGAAGCAGTAAATCTTTGTGGGAGCCAAATGCTGCCTTTTGTTTTTGTTTTTTGTTGCTTTTAAAATATGTGTTAAATCAGACTTTAGCTATTAGCTGTATGTGAGATAGAATTCAGAGTAAGATGTGGTAGTGCTCACTTTAGTATATTGGTGTGGTAGTTATGTTTTTGTGTCAACTTGGCTAGGCCTGGTTGAGTGGCTGGGCAGCTGGATGTAGTATTCCCCATGATGAGACTGGTAATCAACTCCATGGTGGAATCTACTGGGAGCAACCTTAGGGAATGTGGTCTGCTTCCTGTATATAAGCAGAAGCCTTGGGGAATGGTCTCTAGCTTATGGCACACTTGGACCCTGAATGTAGCTGTGTCATTGTTCAGCAGCCTGCCATGCTCTGCCGACCTTGGGACTTACAATGGACTTGAATTAATGGCCTGCCATGTGGTTTGGTAACATTGGGGCTGTGCCTTTTTACTTGTCAACCTTGGGCTTGGTAGCCTCAGCAGCCAGCAGCTGTCTGAGTGAAGCAATGCCTCTAGCTTCAGTGGGCCGGGAGCTAGAGGCAGAACTGAAGCCCAAGGCTGAGGGGCTTTCACCCAGCCCCTAGAGCCTGGCACTTTGAACTTGGACTTAAAACCTCCAAACTATGAGAGAATAAACTCCTTTTTGTTTAGACCATCCCATTTGTGGTATATTCCTGTCAGAGCGGCACCAGGTAACCACAACAATTGGATAACAAAGTTCCAGCTCATTATAGCATTCTTGTATGCTATGTTTAAGTCTGGGTACCTGGAACCTTTTATCAGGGGTGTGTGATTTGGTAGGAAAGATAGACACATAGTAAGACGATAGATGTATGCACAAGGGCTGTGGAAGCACAGAAGAGCACATTTTCAGGAAGTTTTTCCTCTTACTCTCCTGTCCATATCGCAGCCTCCTTCAAATAATAATCATAACAAACATTTGAATTGTGCTTTAAAACTTACAGTGTGCTTTTGTGTATGCCAAGAATCACAAACGCTCTGCCTCTGAGGGGCCAGGGGCTATCATAACAGAGATATCAGTGCTGTATAAATACAGGTGCATGAAGCTGTAGGAGCTGTGGTGAACTAGAGAGCTTGTGCCTCTTCTGAAAGGGCAACTGCTGCTCCACTCTGGCAGACTGCTGCTTTGCAGACTTACGAACTAAGCAGTGATGTCCAGGGATAGGAGCTTGGGGGCTCTCTTTATATCCATGGCACCGAGTCCCCCACCATGAAGCTGCCCCCAATTAAAATATATGTATTTTTTGATATAGACAATTGATTTTTTTTCTTAATTTTAAGTTAAGTGGGAATAAAAACTCTATTAATTTGCAACGGGTAAGAAAAAACAGTGTACTTGCTATATAAACACAACCGTAAGGCAGGCCCCTTAGCCACTACCCTTCCTTTCTGATCAAATGGCAGCCCTTTAGCCTCTGCTATATAGAAATTCTAAAGTTGTCGCTGGAGCTCAGGGTTGTTAGAGCTCTTGATTTTTTTTTTCCTTTTAAAGATAGCCTGGAAAACTGGACTTTTTCAAAACATTTTCTGATTTTTAAATGTAATTTCAACTTTATAAATTTCTCTTTGGGCCAGCAAAAGACATATCCAAAGGCAATTTATGACTTCTGTAAAAGTATCTCATTAAATCCTTATCACATCTGAGTGAGAGCTATTAGCCTTCATTTTGAGGGGAAGATAGGCTCTGAGAGGCCAAGTAGCTTGCCCCAAAGTCACACAGGAAGTAACTTGCCTGTTATAGATTCTGAGCTCTTTGTATTTATAGTACACTGCTTTTCTGACTTGTCAGGCCTGATTGCTGGCAGCCTCACTTCTTTGTTCTCTTAACTGATTCATTCCATTCAGCATCAGGCCCTTCCTCTAAACAGAGCTTCTATCAGCCCATGTTTCTCGGTTGATACCAACTTCTTATTGGCCTTGTGTTCTGACCTGTGAAAATGGCATGGGAGGTAGAGGCAGGCATCTGGTCTCCTCTAACTTCAAAAGGCAGAAGAAAGATCTAGATCAATAGCCCAAAGCTGATTCCTGTGAGGTGGAAGTCAGACATGCCTCCACCTTCCAACCTTTTTACCAATTCTGACACCAACCTCCCTCCTGTGACAGTCTCTGCTTTGCTGATTCATTGAAATGGCCACACAGAACTCACAGACCATACTCACAGTTAAAGGGTTTATTAGGAAAGTAACAAGTTACAGTTTAGGTTCAGGAAGCTCAAGATACAGTTCTTTGGTCAGGACAGCCTTTTCTTAGCAGCTGTGCCCTAAGCACATCTCTCTCTGGCCCTTGGCCCATTGACTTGGCCTCTGCCCTGCTCAGGCAAGTATTAACAAAGTTTTTTTTAGCTGTGCTGATAAGTGCCTAGAAGCACACCACT
This sequence comes from Orycteropus afer afer, assembly GCF_000298275.1. Classification (NCBI taxonomy): domain Eukaryota; kingdom Metazoa; phylum Chordata; class Mammalia; order Tubulidentata; family Orycteropodidae; genus Orycteropus; species Orycteropus afer. The sequence goes on from NW_006921661.1 coordinate 10,924,496, forward strand.
CCACCAGTAAGCCTAAGGCATTTGGCTGCTAACCAGAAGGTTGGTGGTTCAAGCCTACCAGCTGCTCCATGGAAAGAAGAGAAGGCAATCTACTTCCATAAAGATTTACCACCTTGGAAATCCAATGGGGATTGCTATGAGTCAGAATCTACTTGATAGCCATGAGTTTTTTTTTGTGTGTTTTTTTTTTTAGTCTTAGATTAATAAGGTCTAGGTCAGAGGACCAAGGAAGGGTATATCTTAAGGAGCTGATTAATCAAAACTAAAATAATAATGAGGATTGCAGATTTGATCTGTCTAAAATATGTCCAGAACCTACCAAAAAAAAAAAAAAAAAACAACCCAAAAAACTCAAACTCACTGCCATTGAGTCGATTGCGACTCATAGTGACCCCTCCTTGGGTTTTCGAGGGGGTATCTCTATGGAAGTAGGTTGCCCAACCTTCCTTCCAAGGAGTGGCTGGTGGTTCAAACCCACCAGCCTTTTGGTTAGTTGTCAAATGACTTAGGCCTTACGCCACCAGAGCAACAACAACTTATCTCCTCCACTTATCTCCTCCTTTTAAGCCACCATTACCTCACGCCTGGATTATTGCAATAACCATCTGACTGGTTTCCTTGCATCTGCCCTTGTACCCTTATAGTTTACTTCTCAACACAGCATTCAGAAAAATCGTTTTAAAAATGTGAGTGTGATTATGTTGCACCTCTGTCCCAATCCCTCCAATAACTTCCACCTCAGAGTAAAAGCCAGAGTCCTTATAATAGCCTACAGGAGCCTTTAAGATCTGGATTCCTGTTGCTTCTCTGAGTTCATTTCCTACTATTAGCACCACCTCACTCATTTTCAGCCACACTGGCTTCCGTGCTATTTCTTGAATGTATCAAGTTTATTCCTATCTCAGAGTCTTTGCCAGTTATTCTGTATTCCTTTTTCCTACACTTCCTTCAGCTGTTTGCTCAGATATCACCTTTTTTAAAGAGACCTTCCCTGACTCCTCTAATTAAAATAAACACACTGCCGTTGAGTCATACCCAACTCATAGTGGCCCCCCTCCTTGGGTTTCCGAGGCGGTATCACTGTGGAAGTAGATTGCCCAACTTTCCTTCCAAGGAGTGGCTGGTGAGTTTGAACCGCCAGCATTCTGGTTAGCAGTCAAATGCCTTAGGCACTATGCCACCAGAGGTCCCCTACTTAAAATAGCAAGCGCCAATACCACTACTCTCGGCACTTCCTATTTCTCTTTATTTATATTGTCTCTCTCACCCCAATAGGATGTTACTCGATGAGGACAAAGTTTTCCTTTTTTTTTTTTAACTCTGTGCCTGGTGCACAGAGATCCCCACTTGACTCATAGCAACTCCTCCTTGGGTTTCCAAGGCAGTATCCCTACGGAAGTAGATTGCCCAGTCTTCCCTATATGCCTGTCTGATTTTTGACTGGAAGCCACAGGAGTGAGTTCAGTTCTAGACCTGAAGGGTAACTCAGGACTATAGTCTCAGGGGTCTCACCAGCCTCTATCAGACCAGCAAACCTGGTGTTTTTTTTTTATGATTTTTAGTTTTGTTCCACATTGTTCTCCCACTCTATCCAGGATCTCCTGCACTGATCCCCACCCCCCAAGTGGCTGACAGTGGTAGCAGGCACCATCTAGTTCTTCTGGTCTCATGTTCATATAGGCTGAGGATCACATGGTCTGCTAGCCCCTTGGTGTTTTTCTTCTTTTTTGTAAAAATATAATGCCTTAGGTCTTTATTGATGCTATAACAGAAATACTACAAGTGGATGGCATAACAAACAGGAATTTATTCTTTTACAGTTTGGAGGCTAGGAGCCTGAATTCAGAGTATTAGCTCTTGGGGCTGAGTGAAGGCCCCTTGACCTTGGGCTTCAGCCCTGCCTCTTGTTCTAGGCCCACTGGAATTAGAGGAGTCTCCTAACTCAGGCAGCTGTTGGCTGCTGAAGCTGATGAACCCAAGATCAGCATGTAAAGGGGCACAGTCCCAAGATCATTAGGCAACATGGTAGGCCACCGGTTCAAGTCCAAGAAGAACCCTAAGATCACCAGGCAATACAGCAGCCTTTTAGTTCAAGTCCAGGAACTGGAGATGAAGATTCAGCCAAATGCAGGATCCAAATGTGTTAAAAAGCTAGAGACTTTTCTCAAAGCTTCTCCATATATACTGGAAGCAGGCCACAACCTGAAGGCAACCCCCCTTCAACTAACTAGGTGCTCACAGCAGATTCTACCATGGAGGTGATTATAGTCTTATCATGGGCAATGACTGCATCCAGCTGCCAAGCCACTCAAAACCAAGGCCCAGCCAAGTTGACACACAACTTTAACTACCACACATAATATAGAAAGAAACATTCTAGATAATCGAGGGACAGCAACATTTGCAGTGCAGGAAAAAAATTTGGACTTTGAAGTCAGTACCTTAGTTTAGAATCTTCATACATCACTTACCAGGTGTAACCTTGGACAAGTGTTTCAGCTATCTAATGCTCCATAACAGACTTCATGTATCTACAGTCAACATTTGTTTTGCTCATGTATCTGCAATATGGACATGGCTCAGCAGAGACAATTCATGTGTCCACTTGGTGTCAGATGAGGTGTCTCAAAATCTGGGGGCTGGAATCACTTAAAAGTTTACTCATTCTCGTTTCTGACATGGAAGACTCAAACGGCTGGGGTTCCTCAGGCATATCTTTCTACTTCTGTGTAGTCTTTCCCCATAATCTCTACAAATTGGTGGCTTCTGAATAGCCAGACTTCTTAAATGTTGACTCAGTGCTATTTAAGGCATTATGTCCCAAAGAGAGAGAGCCAGAAGAAATCTACATTGTCTTTTCTAACCTAGCCTTTGAAGTCATGTGATATCACTTCTGCCACGTTTTGTTTGTTAGATGGTGAGTCTCTAATTTTGGCCTATATTCAAGGGGAGAGGAGTCCACCTTTTGTAGGAGGTGTATCAATGAATGTGTGGATATGTTTTAAAGTTAACATAGCAATAATTTAACCTCTCTAAACCTAGAGCATGGTCATGTGGTCAGAAGTGACCAGTCCCTGGAGAAGGAGATCATGATTGGTAAAGTGGAAGGTCAAAGAAAAAAAGGAAGACCCTTTCTCTAACAAGATAGATTGACACAGTGGCTACAACCATGGGCCTAAGCATAGCAACGATTGTGAGGATGGCATAGGACTGGGCAGTGTTTTGTTCTGTTGTACATAGGGTTGCTATGAGTCAGAATTGACTCGATGGCACACCTGACAACAATAACAAATCTAGAGCTATTTGGGGCAGATTTCATAATCTCCAAGACTATTACTATCCTTATTTGTAAATTGAGTGTGATAATTCATTGGTGTTAAGGATTAGATGTGGAGGTTCTATGAGCATATTGCTTAGTGTAGAAATAAGTTTTTCAAAATTGTTAATTCTTCCTCTCCTTCCTTCTTCAAGCTTATTGAATTCCAGTTAACTCTCATTTGTTATCTTTCCAAAATTAAAAAATAAGCAATATGAGGAAGGACTTTCTTACTCATGTTTTTATTTTTCGAGTGGAACATATATCAAAGAAGAAAAGGCAGTCTAGCTGGCAACCAAGTAATATGTGCATAGGGGATCCATGAGTGGTGTGATGTACTCGTGCATTGGGTAGCTGAGATGTGCAGTGGAGAACTAGAGTAGATGGCCTGTGTGTAGATCTTGGTGGGCTGGCTCCCAGGCATCTCTTTTGACTTGTATGCCTTTCCCTTACAGTTCTTGAGAGAAGATCTCAATTACCATGACCCAACCGTGAAACACAGCACGTTCCATGGTGAGGATAAGCTCATCAGTGTGGAGGACCTCTGGAAGGCATGGAAGTCCTCAGAAGGTAATAGGCAGTCTGGTTGTTTAATTCTAATTGCTGGACAATTGACAAAAGAGAGAAGATGAACAGCGACTTGGCTTTAACAGCACATTAATCTAAAATGATTAGTTAAGGTCAAATTACTGAAATGATTTCTGTGTGTAGTCAATGAATAACACTGAATATAATCACCATTCTGGGAATGGGAGAAAGTGCTTCAAACAGACCAGGCCTCTGAAATTGTTCTTTATTAGAATGCTTTCTGAATCCCATTGTAACTCTTTCTTCTCACCCTCCCACCCACATGGGACTCTCTCAGCTTGTACTACTTCACCTCCAATGATAGGAAGTTTTCTGGCCTCTGAACTAGTCCCTTTGTTTTGTAGCTCCCCACTTTGCCTCATCTCTGCTGAGTTGGAGATGATTCAAAGATTGGGTAGAAGTACAGATGGAGTCTTCTCTGCTTCAGGTTATATCGCCCAAGTTGTATGAGGAAAACATGTTTCCTCAGCTTCCTCTTCAACTTGGTTTCCTGCTTGGGAACACTTTTGTTAATGTCTTTCTTAGATCATGGCTCCTAGAACTGGATGCAGAAGTCTGGGTGTGGTTTGATCAGTATAGAATTGAGCAGAGTTGTCAACTTCTTGGTTCTAGACTCTGTGCATCTGCTAATGCAATCTGATTAGATATTCTTCTGACTCATGTTGAACTTACTGTTCATGAAAACTTTTAGCTCTTTTTTATGCATAAAACTGCTAAACCATGACTCGCTAATTATTTTCTTTTGAGCATTTACTTTGGAGTTCTGAGTGAGAGAGCGTGTCTAATTGTGTGAGACTTGACAGGAAATGAAAAACAGGACTTTAGCTTCCTCTCCATTTGTATCTGTGACTAGAGTTTCCTTTGATGCCAACAAGATTAGAAGCAGTCTCTTCCCACAGTCTCTTAGTATAGGTCCTGATGCTAAGAAAGTTAGATGTGAGTGACTAGCAGGGTGATAGTCCCTGGTTTTGCAGATAAGGAGCCTAAGGCCCAAAATTGTGAAATTACTTGTTCATTGTACTCACATGTAGTTAATAGTAGAGCTGGGACTTAGGCCTGGGTATTTTGTTCCCTGTTGTTGTTTGTTGTTATGTGCTGTCGAGTCGTCTCTGACTCATAGCGACCTTATGTCCAACAGAATGAACTACTGCTGGTCCCCGGTCCTGTGTCAGCCTCACAATCCCAGCTATACCTGAGCCCATCATTGCAACCACTGTGCCAATCCATCTCGTTGAGGGCCTTCCCCTCAAGCATGACATCCTTCTCCAGAGAATGGTCACTTCTGAACATGACCAAAGTAGGTGAGACGAAGTCTGGCCATTCTTGCTTCCAAGGAGCTTTCTGGCTGCACTTCTTCCAGGACTGATTTGTTAGTTCTTCTGGCAGTCCGTGGTACTTTCAGTATTCTTTGCCAACACCACAACTCAAAAGCATCAACTTTTCTTTGGTCTTCCTTGTTCCTTGTCCAGCTCTCACATGCGTAGGAGGCAATTGAAAATACCAAGGCTTGGGTTGGGCACACCTTAGTCTTCAAGGAGACATCTCTGCTCTTCAGCACTTGAAAGGTCTTTTGGAGCAGATTTGCCCAGTGCAATAAGTCATCTGATGTTTTGACTGTTAAGTCTCCTGATTTTTTTTTTTTTTTTCTTTACTTACTTATTTTTTTTGGAACATTTTATTGTGATTTGGGTGAAAGTTTACAGGGCACATTACTTTCACATTCAACAATATATACGTATTTTCTTAACATTAGTTGCAATTCTTTCAATGGGATAGCACTCTTTCCACTTCCTCCCTGAGTGCTTCCCATTTGTCCCTCTTTCTTGCCCCTTCCTGTCCTCTGAACTTTGCAGCCAATTCCTTGTTGTTGTTGTTGTTATGTGCTGTGGCGTCACCCCGACTCCTAGCGACCCCTCCTTGGGTTTCTGAGGAGGGATCACTTTGGAAGTAGATTGCCCAGCCTTCCTTCCGAGCAGTGGCTGGTAGGTTTGAACCTCCAGCCTTCTGGTTAGCAGTCAAATGCCTTAGGCACTATGCTACCAGAGCTCCCTAGCCAACTCCTTAGTGACTATTAAATAAATAATAAAGCTTATTTGTAAATCACAGCTGCTCTGAGTAAACTGAATGCAGAGCCTCTAATACAGTGTCTTTCCATTTTTTGAGCTGTGGTGCTCATTTTCCAGAAGAAACCTCATACAAAACCCCAAATATATCAAATAGATGAAAGCAGTAAGGCTCCTGATTTTTAAGAGTGGATTTCACAAATAGGAACTTAAAATGAAAGGTGGCAGAGAGAGCCTTTTCTAAATGCTCCACAGAAGTAGCTGGGAAGGGAAAGTGACCAAGAGAGGGCAGAAACAGAGTGTTATGAATCATAATACTAGAAAACAGCCCAAGACATTTTTCTGGTAAGAACTTTATTTCTGGACCCAGCAACTATTTGGAACACTTCCAGTGTGTTCTAATTACAGGAAGATGTAAGACAATGGAGTGAATGTTAGGGGACCCATTGCTGATGAGCGGAGGAAAACATGTCAGTGCACAGTGATATAGTTCACAGCTATATGTGAGAGATAAACATCTATCATTTTAGGATTTACTCACTGTGTGTCATACTTTGTGGTTTCTCAGACTAAAAGTAAGAATCATCCTGTGTCCTATTTTCCCCAATAATTTGCTTCATTATTCAGAGTAAGGCATTGTCTCTGGAGTGATGATTTCCAGAGCATGTAATTTTCTGGCACTGGCCCATATTGGCTGGTCTTAGTTTAGCTAGATGATGTAGCTGTCCACAGTGGTCATTTGTGTTCAGAACATAAGCTGGCTAATGTCAGTATCATCTATGTGGTTGGTGTTGTTGACATTTTCTAACTAATGTTGGGAGCCAGTCTTTTCTCTGTGTTACTTAGATCTTAGCAGGAAAGCCTACTAATTGCTGCATTAGTCAGCTCAGGACTTTAATAATAAAACAACAACTCAAAGAATGACTGTAGCATTTATATAATGGTTGCTATGTCAAGACACTGTTTTGAGTACATTACATACATTAACCCATTTATTTCTCATAACAACATTATAAAATGTGGATATTATTATTGTCCCCATTTACAGATGCAGAAAATGAGACTGAGAGAGATTAGGTAATTAAATAAGGTAGAAATGAAGAAGCAGGCCTGAGGAAGGCCCCCAAACAAGAGCAACCCCAAGGACCCATCTGCAGATTAGAAGACTGATTATCTCTAACGGGTTGCTGTCTGATGACTTGGCCTCATTCATTTTTCTTTCCTAAGTGTCTTTGCTCTAGAGTCAGAGAGGTGGGGAGTTAATCAGATTAGCATAGCTAGGCTCACAGACCTATACAGAGCAGTGGTAGTGGGAGTGTGTGTATGTGTGGGGTGGTGGTGTTGTGATTTGCAGTCCCTCCAGGACCATGTGAGATGAGGAGAGTGACAGTTTGCTAAAGGAAGAGATGCTAGGTAGATTTTGTAGAATCCTTGAGAGATACAAATGTTTGCATATTTGAGCCTATGGAAAAGGAGTAGTGTCCTTTTGTGGTGAGGGATGGAGAGGGATTAACCCAAGAAGATTGACCTCTACAAGATGGCTTTCGTTGTTCTAAACCAAGTACATCATTGTTTCTCCTCCCCCTTCATGGACATTAGGTTATAAAAGATGTCATATGCCACACAAGGTATATTTCATAAATAATAATTTCTTCTTTCATTTCTATGAATCAAAATACTTTAACTGTCAATTTGTGATTTTAATTTAATGATATGTTTCCAGCTAAAAGGAAAAGTACTTGATATTCTAGAGGGCCTATGAGACTTTATCATGAGAACATATTTATCTTCAGTAGGCTTTTGGAAATAATAAAATAAGTGTAAGAATCTCCAATTCTGTCTGTGTTACTCTTGGGAGCATAGGATTTTTCTTCAGGAGGCAGTGGAGCAGTGCTGGAGAACGTTTTAAGAGAAAACCAAGCAGGACTGGCCTCTCTCTGTTGACACAACACAGGGGGACGGGATGGCATAGTATTCTTTGTAAACCGTTTTAAAAGTAAGATCAACACGAAAAAGTTGGCGCCCCTTTTTGCTTACATAAACTCGGTGACAGACATGTTTATTCTATTGTTTAGCTATTAAATTTTTTTTAATTGTAGTAAGTATATAAAACAAAACGTTTGCCATTTCAACATTTTTTACACATACAATTCAGTGACATTAATTATGTTCATGTTTTACAACCATCACCACTATCCATTTATCATCACTCTTAACAGAAACTCACCAAAATCAATATAAAACCCAACCACATTGCCATCAAGTCAATTCCAACTCATAGTGACCCTATAAGACAAAGTAGAACTGTCTCATAGGCTTTCCTAGGCTATGAATCTTCACAGAAGCCACATCTTTCTCCCATGGAGTGCTTGGGGTTTTCCAATTGCCAAACTTTTGGTTAACATGCAAGCTTTAATCACTGTGCCACCAGAGTGCCTTCAACAGAAGAAACTCAGTGTCTCTTGATTAGCTATTTAATTTTGCTGAGTGAATCTTCATGTCATTTAAATACCTCAGCCATTAGTTGCGTGCTTCTACATTTCTTGGGAGAAACATACAATTGGCTTTGTCTTTCCCTTATATTCTTACAGTTATTTTTTTTTTTTATGATAACAAAACATTTATCATTTATCACAGTCATTTTTAATTTATTTTAAATAGTCACTTGAGATAAAGGGCCTTTCTTTTATCTCTGTTTAATGAATGAGGAAACAAAACACCTCTCACTTTATTTCCACTACCAAGTCCTGAGAACTCTGCTTCTTTAATGTATCTTGCGTGCATCTTCTCTGACACTGCCTTATGAAACTCCACTTCATCATCTTTTTTTTTTTTTTTT